>NW_027195290.1:0-70000 GCF_038502225.1 Cherax quadricarinatus
GCTGATAGTTTGTCAACCAAGCTTGAGGCAGCTGATAGTTTGTCAACCAAGCTTGAGGCAGCTGATAGTTTGTCAACCAAGCTTGAAGCAGCTGATAGTTTGTCAACCAAGCTTGAGGCAGCTGATAGTTTGTCAACCAAGCTTGAGCTTGGCAGCTGATAGTTTGTCAACCAAGCTTGAAGCAGCTGATAGTTTGTCAACCAAGCTTGAGGCAGCTGATAGTTTGTCAACCAAGCTTGAAGCAGCTGATAGTTTGTCAACCAAGCTTGAGGCAGCTGATAGTTTGTCAACCAAGCTTGAGGCAGCTGATAGTTTGTCAACCAAGCTTGAGGCAGCTGATAGTTTGTCAACCAAGCTTGAGGCAGCTGATAGTTTGTCAACCAAGCTTGAAGCAGCTGATAGTTTGTCAACCAAGCTTGAGGCAGCTGATAGTTTGTCAACCAAGCTTGAGGCAGCTGATAGTTTGTCAACCAAGCTTGAGGCAGCTGATAGTTTGTCAACCAAGCTTGAGGCAGCTGATAGTTTGTCAACCAAGCTTGAGGCAGCTGATAGTTTGTCAACCAAGCTTGAGGCAGCTGATAGTTTGTCAACCAAGCTTGAAGCAGCTAATAGTTTGTCAACCAAGCTTGAGGCAGCTGATAGTTTGTCAACCAAGCTTGAGGCAGCTGATAGTTTGTCAACCAAGCTTGAGGCAGCTGATAGTTTGTCAACCAAGCTTGAGGCAGCTGATAGTTTGTCAACCAAGCTTGAAGCAGCTGATAGTTTGTCAACCAAGCTTGAGGCAGCTGATAGTTTGTCAACCAAGCTTGAGGCAGCTGATAGTTTGTCAACCAAGCTTGAGGCAGCTGATAGTTTGTCAACCAAGCTTGAAGCAGCTGATAGTTTGTCAACCAAGCTTGAGGCAGCTGATAGTTTGTCAACCAAGCTTGAGGCAGCTGATAGTTTGTCAACCAAGCTTGAGGCAGCTGATAGTTTGTCAACCAAGCTTGAGGCAGCTGAAAGTTTGTCAACCAAGCTTGAGTTTGCAGCTGAGGATAGTTTGTCAACCAAGCTTGAGGCAGCTGATAGTTTGTCAACCAAGCTTGAAGCAGCTGATAGTTTGTCAACCAAGCTTGAAGCAGCTGATAGTTTGTCAACCAAGCTTGAGGCAGCTGAGAGTTTGTCAACCAAGCTTGAAGCAGCTGATAGTTTGTCAACCAAGCTTGTCAACCAAGCTTGGCAGCTGATAGTTTGTCAACCAAGCTTGAGGCAGCTGATAGTTTGTCAACCAAGCTTGAAGCAGCTGATAGTTTGTCAACCAAGCTTGAGGCAGCTGATAGTTTGTCAACCAAGCTTGAAGCAGCTGATAGTTTGTCAACCAAGCTTGAGGCAGCTGATAGTTTGTCAACCAAGCTTGAGGCAGCTGATAGTTTGTCAACCAAGCTTGAGGCAGCTGATAGTTTGTCAACCAAGCTTGAGGCAGCTGATAGTTTGTCAACCAAGCTTGAGGCAGCTGATAGTTTGTCAACCAAGCTTGAAGCAGCTGATAGTTTGTCAACCAAGCTTGAAGCAGCTGATAGTTTGTCAACCAAGCTTGAGGCAGCTGATAGTTTGTCAACCAAGCTTGAAGCAGCTGATAGTTTGTCAACCAAGCTTGAAGCAGCTGATAGTTTGTCAACCAAGCTTGAGGCAGCTGATAGTTTGTCAACCAAGCTTGAAGCAGCTGATAGTTTGTCAACCAAGCTTGAGGCAGCTGATAGTTTGTCAACCAAGCTTGCATAGTTTGTCAACCAAGCTTGAGGCAGCTGATAGTTTGTCAACCAAGCTTGAAGCAGCTGATAGTTTGTCAACCAAGCTTGAAGCAGCTGATAGTTTGTCAACCAAGCTTGAGGCAGCTGATAGTTTGTCAACCAAGCTTGAGGCAGCTGATAGTTTGTCAACCAAGCTTGAGGCAGCTGATAGTTTGTCAACCAAGCTTGAGGCAGCTGATAGTTTGTCAACCAAGCTTGAGGCAGCTGATAGTTTGTCAACCAAGCTTGAGGCAGCTGATAGTTTGTCAACCAAGCTTGAGGCAGCTGATAGTTTGTCAACCAAGCTTGAGGCAGCTGATAGTTTGTCAACCAAGCTTGAGGCAGCTGATAGTTTGTCAACCAAGCTTGAGGCAGCTGATAGTTTGTCAACCAAGCTTGAGGCAGCTGATAGTTTGTCAACCAAGCTTGAGGCAGCTGATAGTTTGTCAACCAAGCTTGAGGCAGCTGATAGTTTGTCAACCAAGCTTGAAGCAGCTGATAGTTTGTCAACCAAGCTTGAGGCAGCTGATAGTTTGTCAACCAAGCTTGAGGCAGCTGATAGTTTGTCAACCAAGCTTGAAGCAGCTGATAGTTTGTCAACCAAGCTTGAGGCAGCTGATAGTTTGTCAACCAAGCTTGAGGCAGCTGATAGTTTGTCAACCAAGCTTGAAGGCAGCTGATAGTTTGTCAACCAACCTTGAGGCAGCTGATAGTTTGTCAACCAAGCTTGAGGCAGCTGATAGTTTGTCAACCAAGCTTGAGGCAGCTGATAGTTTGTCAACCAAGCTTGAGGCAGCTGATAGTTTGTCAACCAAGCTTGAGGCAGCTGATAGTTTGTCAACCAAGCTTGAGGCAGCTGATAGTTTGTCAACCAAGCTTGAAGCAGCTGATAGTTTGTCAACCAAGCTTGAGGCAGCTGATAGTTTGTCAACCAAGCTTGAAGCAGCTGATAGTTTGTCAACCAAGCTTGAGGCAGCTGATAGTTTGTCAACCAAGCTTGAAGCAGCTGATAGTTTGTCAACCAAGCTTGAGGCAGCTGATAGTTTGTCAACCAAGCTTGAGGCAGCTGATAGTTTGTCAACCAAGCTTGAAGCAGCTGATAGTTTGTCAACCAAGCTTGAGGCAGCTGATAGTTTGTTGTCAACCAAGCTTGAGGCCGCTGATAGTTTGTCAACCAAGCTTGATTCAGCTGATAGTTTGTCAACCAAGCTTGAGGCAGCTGATAGTTTGTCAACCAAGCTTGAAGCAGCTGATAGTTTGTCAACCAAGCTTGAAGCTGATAGTTTGTCAACCTTGAGGCAGCTTGTCAACCAAGCTTGAAGCAGCTGATAGTTTGTCAACCAAGCTTGAGGCAGCTGATAGTTTGTCAACCAAGCTTGAGGCAGCTGATAGTTTGTCAACCAAGCTTGAGGCAGCTGATAGTTTGTCAACCAAGCTTGAGGCAGCTGATAGTTTGTCAACCAAGCTTGAGGCAGCTGATAGTTTGTCAACCAAGCTTGAGGCAGCTGATAGTTTGTCAACCAAGCTTGAGGCAGCTGATAGTTTGTCAACCAAGCTTGAGGCAGCTGATAGTTTGTCAACCAAGCTTGAGGCAGCTGATAGTTTGTCAACCAAGCTTGAAGCAGCTGATAGTTTGTCAACCAAGCTTGAGGCAGCTGATAGTTTGTCAACCAAGCTTGAGGCAGCTGATAGTTTGTCAACCAAGCTTGAGGCAGCTGATAGTTTGTCAACCAAGCTTGAGGCAGCTGATAGTTTGTCAACCAAGCTTGAGGCAGCTGATAGTTTGTCAACCAAGCTTGAGGCAGCTGATAGTTTGTCAACCAAGCTTGAGGCAGCTGATAGTTTGTCAACCAAGCTTGAGGCAGCTGATAGTTTGTCAACCAAGCTTGAGGCAGCTGATAGTTTGTCAACCAAGCTTGAGGCAGCTGATAGTTTGTCAACCAAGCTTGAGGCAGCTGATAGTTTTTCAACCAAGCTTGAGGCAGCTGATAGTTTGTCAACCAAGCTTGAAGGCAGCTGATAGTTTGTCAACCAAGCTTGAGGCAGCTGATAGTTTGTCAACCAAGCTTGAGGCAGCTGATAGTTTGTCAACCAAGCTTGAGGCAGCTGATAGTTTGTCAACCAAGCTTGAGCTGATAGTTTGCAGCTGATAGTTTGTCAACCAAGCTTGAGGCAGCTGATAGTTTGTCAACCAAGCTTGAAGCAGCTGATAGTTTGTCAACCAAGCTTGAGGCAGCTGATAGTTTGTCAACCAAGCTTGAGGCAGCTGATAGTTTGTCAACCAAGCTTGAGGCAGCTGATAGTTTGTCAACCAAGCTTGAAGCAGCTGATAGTTTGTCAACCAAGCTTGAAGCAGCTGATAGTTTGTCAACCAAGCTTGAGGCAGCTGATAGTTTGTCAACCAAGCTTGAGGCAGCTGATAGTTTGTCAACCAAGCTTGAGGCAGCTGATAGTTTGTCAACCAAGCTTGAGGCAGCTGATAGTTTGTCAACCAAGCTTGATGCAGCTGATAGTTTGTCAACCAAGCTTGAGGCAGCTGATAGTTTGTCAACCAAGCTTGTCAACCAAGCTTGAGGCAGCTGATAGTTTGTCAACCAAGCTTGAGGCAGCTGATAGTTTGTCAACCAAGCTTGAGGCAGCTGATAGTTTGTCAACCAAGCTTGAAGCAGCTGATAGTTTGTCAACCAAGCTTGAGGCAGCTGATAGTTTGCAGCTGATAGTATGTCAACCAAGCTTGAGGCAGCTGATAGTTTGTCAACCAAGCTTGAGGCAGCTGATAGTTTGTCAACCAAGCTTGAGGCAGCTGATAGTTTGTCAACCAAGCTTGAGGCAGCTGATAGTTTGTCAACCAAGCTTGAGGCAGCTGATAGTTTGTCAACCAAGCTTGAGGCAGCTGATAGTTTGTCAACCAAGCTTGAGGCAGCTGATAGTTTGTCAACCAAGCTTGAGGCAGCTGATAGTTTGTCAACCAAGCTTGAGGCAGCTGATAGTTTGTCAACCAAGCTTGAGGCAGCTGATAGTTTGTCAACCAAGCTTGAGGCAGCTGATAGTTTGTCAACCAAGCTTGAGGCAGCTGATAGTTTGTCAACCAAGCTTGAGGCAGCTGATAGTTTGTCAACCAAGCTTGAGGCAGCTGATAGTTTGTCAACCAAGCTTGAGGCAGCTGATAGTTTGTCAACCAAGCTTGAGGCAGCTGATAGTTTGTCAACCAAGCTTGAGGCAGCTGATAGTTTGTCAACCAAGCCTGAGGCAGCTGATAGTTTTTCAACCAAGCTTGAGGCAGCTGATAGTTTGTCAACCAAGCTTGAGGCAGCTGATAGTTTGTCAACAAGCAAGCTTGTCAACCAAGCTTGAGGCAGCTGATAGTTTGTCAACCAAGCTTGAGGCAGCTGATAGTTTGTCAACCAAGCTTGAAGCAGCTGATAGTTTGTCAACCAAGCTTGAGGCAGCTGATAGTTTGTCAACCAAGCTTGAGGCAGCTGATAGTTTGTCAACCAAGCTTGAGGCAGCTGATAGTTTGTCAACCAAGCTTGAGCAGCTGATAGTTTGTCAACCAAGCTTGAGGCAGCTGATAGTTTGTCAACCAAGCTTGAAGCAGCTGATAGTTTGTCAACCAAGCTTGAGGCAGCTGATAGTTTGTCAACCAAGCTTGAAGCAGCTGATAGTTTGTCAACCAAGCTTGAGGCAGCTGATAGTTTGTCAACCAAGCTTGAGGCAGCTGATAGTTTGTCAACCAAGCTTGAGCTTGAGGCAGCTGATAGTTTGTCAACCAAGCTTGAAGCAGCTGATAGTTTGTCAACCAAGCTTGAGGCAGCTGATAGTTTGTCAACCAAGCTTGAGGCAGCTGATAGTTTGTCAACCAAGCTTGAAGCAGCTGATAGTTTGTCAACCAAGCTTGAGGCAGCTGATAGTTTGTCAACCAAGCTTGAGGCAGCTGATAGTTTGTCAACCAAGCTTGAGGCAGCTGATAGTTTGTCAACCAAGCTTGAGGCAGCTGATAGTTTGTCAACCAAGCTTGAGGCAGCTGATAGTTTGTCAACCAAGCTTGAAGCAGCTGATAGTTTGTCAACCAAGCTTGTCAACCAAGCTTGAGGCAGCTGATAGTTTGTCAACCAAGCTTGAGGCAGCTGATAGTTTGTCAACCAAGCTTGAGTTTGCAGCTGATAGTTTGTCAACCAAGCTTGAGGCAGCTGATAGTTTGTCAACCAAGCTTGAAGCAGCTGATAGTTTGTCAACCAAGCTTGAGGCAGCTGATAGTTTGTCAACCAAGCTTGAAGCAGTTGATAGTTTGTCAACCAAGCTTGAGGCAGCTGATAGTTTGTCAACCAGCTGAAGCAGCTGATAGTTTGTCAACCAAGCTTGAGGCAGCTGATAGTTTGTCAACCAAGCTTGAAGCAGCTGATAGTTTGTCAACCAAGCTTGAGGCAGCTGATAGTTTGTCAACCAAGCTTGAGGCAGCTGATAGTTTGTCAACCAAGCTTGAGGCAGCTGATAGTTTGTCAACCAAGCTTGAGGCAGCTGATAGTTTGTCAACCAAGCTTGAGGCAGCTGATAGTTTGTCAACCAAGCTTGAGGCAGCTGATAGTTTGTCAACCAAGCTTGAGGCAGCTGATAGTTTGTCAACCAAGCTTGAGGCAGCTGATAGTTTGTCAACCAAGGTTGAGCCAGCTGATAGTTTGTCAACCAAGCTTGAGGCAGCTGATAGTTTGTCAACCAAGCTTGAGGCAGCTGATAGTTTGTCAACCAAGCTTGAGGCAGCTGATAGTTTGTCAACCAAGCTTGAGGCAGCTGATAGTTTGTCAACCAAGCTTGAGGCAGCTGATAGTTTGTCAACCAAGCTTGAGGCAGCTGATAGTTTGTCAACCAAGCTTGAGGCAGCTGATAGTTTGTCAACCAAGCTTGAGGCAGCTGATAGTTTGTCAACCAAGCTTGAAGCAGCTGATAGTTTGTCAACCAAGCTTGAGGCAGCTGATAGTTTGTCAACCAAGCTTGAGGCAGCTGATAGTTTGTCAACCAAGCTTGAGGCAGCTGATAGTTTGTCAACCAAGCTTGAGGCAGCTGATAGTTTGTCAACCAAGCTTGAGGCAGCTGATAGTTTGTCAACCAAGCCTGAGGCAGCTGATAGTTTTTCAACCAAGCTTGAGCTGATAGTTTGCAGCTGATAGTTTGTCAACCAAGCTTGAGGCAGCTGATAGTTTGTCAACCAAGCTTGAGGCAGCTGATAGTTTGTCAACCAAGCTTGAGGCAGCTGATAGTTTGTCAACCAAGCTTGAGGCAGCTGATAGTTTGTCAACCAAGCTTGAGGCAGCTGATAGTTTGTCAACCAAGCTTGAGGCAGCTGATAGTTTGTCAACCAAGCTTGAGGCAGCTGATAGTTTGTCAACCAAGCTTGAGGCAGCTGATAGTTTGTCAACCAAGCTTGAGGCAGCTGATAGTTTGTCAACCAAGCTTGAGGCAGCTGATAGTTTGTCAACCAAGCTTGAGGCAGCTGATAGTTTGTCAACCAAGCTTGAGGCAGCTGATAGTTTGTCAACCAAGCTTGAGGCAGCTGATAGTTTGTCAACCAAGCTTGAGGCAGCTGATAGTTTGTCAACCAAGCTTGAGGCAGCTGATAGTTTGTCAACCAAGCTTGAGGCAGCTGATAGTGAGGCAGCTTGTTTGTCAACCAAGCTTGAGGCAGCTGATAGTTTGTCAACCAAGCTTGAGGCAGCTGATAGTTTGTCAACCAAGCTTGAGGCAGCTGTTAGTTTGTCAACCAAGCTTGAGGCAGCTGATAGTTTGTCAACCAAGCTTGAGGCAGCTGATAGTTTGTCAACCAAGCTTGACGCAGCTCATAGTATGTCAACCAAGCTTGAGGCAGCTGCTAGTTTGTCAACCAAGCTTGAGGCAGCTGGTAGTTTGTAGTGAGGCAGCTTGTCAACCACGCTCGAGGCAGCTGAGAGTTTGTCACCCAAGCTTGAGGCAGCTGATAGTTTGTCAACCAAGCTTGAGGCAGCTGATAGTTTGTCAACCAAGCTTGAAGCAGCTGATAGTTTGTCAACCAAGCTTGAGGCAGCTGATAGTTTGTCAACCAAGCTTGAGGCAGCTGATAGTTTGTCAACCAAGCTTGAGTTTGCAGCTGATAGTTTGTCAACCAAGCTTGAGGCAGCTGATAGTTTGTCAACCAAGCTTGAGGCAGCTGATAGTTTGTCAACCAAGCTTGTCAACCAAAGGCAGCTGATAGTTTGTCAACCAAGCTTGAGGCAGCTGATAGTTTGTCAACCAAGCTTGAGGCAGCTGATAGTTTGTCAACCAAGCTTGAGGCAGCTGATAGTTTGTCAACCAAGCTTGAGGCAGCTGATAGTTTGTCAACCAAGCTTGAGGCAGCTGATAGTTTGTCAACCAAGCTTGAGGCAGCTGATAGTTTGTCAACCAAGCTTGAGGCAGCTGATAGTTTGTCAACCAAGCTTGAGGCAGCTGATAGTTTGTCAACCAAGCTTGAGGCAGCTGATAGTTTGTCAACCAAGCTTGAGGCAGCTGATAGTTTGTCAACCAAGCTTGAGGCAGCTGGTAGTTTGTCAACCAAGCTTGAGGCAGCTGGTAGTTTGTCAACCAAGCTTGAGGCAGCTGATAGTTTGTCAACCAAGCTTGAGGCAGCTGATAGTTTGTCAACCAAGCTTGAGCTTGAGGCAGCTGATAGTTTGTCAACCAAGCTTGAGGCAGCTGGTAGCAGCTGGTAGTTTGTCAACCAAGCTTGAGGCAGCTGGTAGTTTGTCAACCAAGCTTGAGGCAGCTGATAGTTTGTCAACCAAGCTTGAAGCAGCTGGTAGTTTGTCAACCAAGCTTGAGGCAGCTGATAGTTTGTCAACCAAGCTTGAGGCAGCTGATAGTTTGTCAACCAAGCTTGAGGCAGCTGATAGTTTGTCAACCAAGCTTGAGGCAGCTGGTAGTTTGTCAACCAAGCTTGAGGCAGCTGATAGTTTGTCAACCAAGCTTGAGGCAGCTGGTAGTCTCTAAAATCTTTCCCACTGCAACAATATAATCTAACACTGATTTGGAGATTTTTTATTAAGATTTCAGTAATTTGTTGCAATTCCTCAAATTAACAAGTCACATTCTCGTGCAGTACCTACTTCCTCAAATTAACAAGTCACATTCTCGTGCAGTACCTACTTCCTCAAATTAACAAGTCATATTCTCGTGCAGTACCTACTTCCTCAAATTAACAAGTCATATTCTCGTGCAGTACCTACTTCCTCAAATTAACAAGTCATATTCTCGTGCAGTACCTACTTCCTCAAATTAACAAGTCATATTCTCGTGCAGTACCTACTTCCTCAAATTAACAAGTCATATTCTCGTGCAGTACCTACTTCCTCAAATTAACAAGTCATATTCTCGTGCAGTACCTACTTCCTCAAATTAACAAGTCACATTCTCGTGCAGTACCTACTTCCTCAAATTAACAAGTCACATTCTCGTGCAGTACCTACTTCCTCAAATTAACAAGTCATATTCTCGTGCAGTACCTACTTCCTCAAATTAACAAGTCATATTCTCGTGCAGTACCTACTTCCTCAAATTAACAAGTCATATTCTCGTGCAGTACCTACTTCCTCAAATTAACAAGTCATATTCTCGTGCAGTACCTACTTCCTCAAATTAACAAGTCATATTCTCGTGCAGTACCTACTTCCTCAAATTAACAAGTCATATTCTCGTGCAGTACCTACTTCCTCAAATTAACAAGTCATATTCTCGATTCTCGTGCAGTACCTACTTCCTCAAATTAACAAGTCATATTCTCGTGCAGTACCTACTTCCTCAAATTAACAAGTCATATTCTCGTGCAGTACCTACTTCCTCAAATTAACAAGTCATATTCTCGTGCAGTACCTACTTCCTCAAATTAACAAGTCATATTCTCGTGCAGTACCTACTTCCTCAAATTAACAAGTCATATTCTCGTGCAGTACCTACTTCCTCAAATTAACAAGTCATATTCTCGAGCAGTACCTACTTCCTCAAATTAACAAGTCATATTCTCGTGCAGTACCTACTTCCTCAAATTAACAAGTCATATTCTCGTGCAGTACCTACTTCCTCAAATTAACAAGTCATATTCTCGTGCAGTACCTACTTCCTCAAATTAACAAGTCATATTCTCGTGCAGTACCTACTTCCTCAAATTAACAAGTCATATTCTCGTGCAGTACCTACTTCCTCAAATTAACAAGTCATATTCTCGTGCAGTACCTACTTCCTCAAATTAACAAGTCATATTCTCGTGCAGTACCTACTTCCTCAAATTAACAAGTCATATTCTCGTGCAGTACCTACTTCCTCAAATTAACAAGTCATATTCTCGTGCAGTACCTACTTCCTCAAATTAACAAGTCATATTCTCGTGCAGTACCTACTTCCTCAAATTAACATATTCTCGTGCAGTACCTACTTCCTCAAATTCATATTCTCGTGCAGTACCTACTTCCTCAAATTAACAAGTCATATTCTCGTGCAGTACCTACTTCCTCAAATTAACAAGTCATATTCTCGTGCAGTACCTACTTCCTCAAATTAACAAGTCATATTCTCGTGCAGTACCTACTTCCTCAAATTAACAAGTCATATTCTCGTGCAGTACCTACTTCCTCAAATTAACAAGTCATATTCTCGTGCAGTACCTACTTCCTCAAATTAACAAGTCATATTCTCGTGCAGTACCTACTTCCTCAAATTAACAAGTCATATTCTCGTGCAGTACCTACTTCCTCAAATTAACAAGTCATATTCTCGTGCAGTACCTACTTCCTCAAATTAACAAGTCATATTCTCGTGCAGTACCTACTTCCTCAAATTAACAAGTCATATTCTCGTGCAGTACCTACTTCCTCAAATTAACAAGTCATATTCTCGTGCAGTACCTACTTCCTCAAATTAACAAGTCATATTCTCGTGCAGTACCTACTTCCTCAAATTAACAAGTCATATTCTCGTGCAGTACCTACTTCCTCAAATTAACAAGTCATATTCTCGTGCAGTACCTACTTCCTCAAATTAACAAGTCATATTCTCGTGCAGTACCTACTTCCTCAAATTAACAAGTCATATTCTCGTGCAGTACCTACTTCCTCAAATTAACAAGTCATATTCTCGTGCAGTACCTACTTCCTCAAATTAACAAGTCATATTCTCGTGCAGTACCTACTTCCTCAAATTAACAAGTCATATTCTCGTGCAGTACCTACTTCCTCAAATTAACAAGTCATATTCTCGTGCAGTACCTACTTCCTCAAATTAACAAGTCATATTCTCGTGCAGTACCTACTTCCTCAAATTAACAAGTCATATTCTCGTGCAGTACCTACTTCCTCAAATTAACAAGTCATATTCTCGTGCAGTACCTACTTCCTCAAATTAACAAGTCATATTCTCGTGCAGTACCTACTTCCTCAAATTAACAAGTCATATTCTCGTGCAGTACCTACTTCCTCAAATTAACAAGTCATATTCTCGTGCAGTACCTACTTCCTCAAATTAACAAGTCATATTCTCGTGCAGTACCTACTTCCTCAAATTAACAAGTCATATTCTCGTGCAGTACCTACTTCCTCAAATTAACAAGTCATATTCTCGTGCAGTACCTACTTCCTCAAATTAACAAGTCATATTCTCGTGCAGTACCTACTTCCTCAAATTAACAAGTCATATTCTCGTGCAGTACCTACTTCCTCAAATTAACAAGTCATATTCTCGTGCAGTACCTACTTCCTCAAATTAACAAGTCATATTCTCGCAGCAGTACCTACTTCCTCAAATTAACAAGTACCTACTTCCTCAAATTAACAAGTCATATTCTCGAGCAGTACCTACTTCCTCAAATTAACAAGTCATATTCTCGTGCAGTACCTACTTCCTCAAATTAACAAGTCATATTCTCGTGCAGTACCTACTTCCTCAAATTAACAAGTCATATTCTCGTGCAGTACCTACTTCCTCAAATTAACAAGTCATATTCTCGTGCAGTACCTACTTCCTCAAATTAACAAGTCATATTCTCGTGCAGTACCTACTTCCTCAAATTAACAAGTCATATTCTCGTGCAGTACCTACTTCCTCAAATTAACAAGTCATATTCTCGTGCAGTACCTACTTCCTCAAATTAACAAGTCATATTCTCGTGCAGTACCTACTTCCTCAAATTAACAAGTCATATTCTCGTGCAGTACCTACTTCCTCAAATTAACAAGTCATATTCTCGTGCAGTACCTACTTCCTCAAATTAACAAGTCATATTCTCGTGCAGTACCTACTTCCTCAAATTAACAAGTCATATTCTCGTGCAGTACCTACTTCCTCAAATTAACAAGTCATATTCTCGTGCAGTACCTACTTCCTCAAATTAACAAGTCATATTCTCGTGCAGTACCTACTTCCTCAAATTAACAAGTCATATTCTCGTGCAGTACCTACTTCCTCAAATTAACAAGTCATATTCTCGTGCAGTACCTACTTCCTCAAATTAACAAGTCATATTCTCGTGCAGTACCTACTTCCTCAAATTAACAAGTCATATTCTCGTGCAGTACCTACTTCCTCAAATTAACAAGTCATATTCTCGAGCAGTACCTACTTCCTCAAATTAACAAGTCATATTCTCGTGCAGTACCTACTTCCTCAAATTAACAAGTCATATTCTCGAGCAGTACCTACTTCCTCAAATTAACAAGTCACCTATTCTCGTGCAGTACCTACTTCCTCAAATTAACAAGTCATATTCTCGTGCAGTACCTACTTCCTCAAATTAACAAGTCATATTCTCGTGCAGTACCTACTTCCTCAAATTAACAAGTCATATTCTCGTGCAGTACCTACTTCCTCAAATTAACAAGTCATATTCTCGTGCAGTACCTACTTCCTCAAATTAACAAGTCATATTCTCGTGCAGTCTACTTCCTCAAATTAACAAGTCATATTCTCGAGCAGTACCTACTTCCTCAAATTAACAAGTCATATTCTCGTGCAGTACCTACTTCCTCAAATTAACAAGTCATATTCTCGTGCAGTACCTACTTCCTCAAATTAACAAGTCATATTCTCGTGCAGTACCTACTTCCTCAAATTAACAAGTCATATTCTCGTGCAGTACCTACTTCCTCAAATTAACAAGTCATATTCTCGTGCAGTACCTACTTCCTCAAATTAACAAGTCATATTCTCGTGCAGTACCTACTTCCTCAAATTAACAAGTCATATTCTCGTGCAGTACCTACTTCCTCAAATTAACAAGTCATATTCTCGTGCAGTACCTACTTCCTCAAATTAACAAGTCATATTCTCGTGCAGTACCTACTTCCTCAAATTAACAAGTCATATTCTCGTGCAGTACCTACTTCCTCAAATTAACAAGTCATATTCTCGTGCAGTACCTACTTCCTCAAATTAACAAGTCATATTCTCGTGCAGTACCTACTTCCTCAAATTAACAAGTCATATTCTCGTGCAGTACCTACTTCCTCAAATTAACAAGTCATATTCTCGTGCAGTACCTACTTCCTCAAATTAACAAGTCATATTCTCGTGCAGTACCTACTTCCTCAAATTAACAAGTCATATTCTCGTGCAGTACCTACTTCCTCAAATTAACAAGTCATATTCTCGTGCAGTACCTACTTCCTCAAATTAACAAGTCATATTCTCGTGCAGTACCTACTTCCTCAAATTAACAAGTCATATTCTCGTGCAGTACCTACTTCCTCAAATTAACAAGTCATATTCTCGTGCAGTACCTACTTCCTCAAATTAACAAGTCATATTCTCGTGCAGTACCTACTTCCTCAAATTAACAAGTCATATTCTCGTGCAGTACCTACTTCCTCAAATTAACAAGTCATATTCTCGTGCAGTACCTACTTCCTCAAATTAACAAGTCATATTCTCGTGCAGTACCTACTTCCTCAAATTAACAAGTCATATTCTCGTGCAGTACCTACTTCCTCAAATTAACAAGTCATATTCTCGTGCAGTACTTCCCTACTACCACAAATTAACAAGTCAGCTTCTCCTGCAGTACCTACTTCCTCAAATTAACAAGTCATATTCTCGTGCAGTACCTACTTCCTCAAATTAACAAGTCATATTCTCGTGCAGTACCTACTTCCTCAAATTAACAAGTCATATTCTCGTGCAGTACCTACTTCCTCAAATTAACAAGTCATATTCTCGTGCAGTACCTACTTCCTCAAATTAACAAGTCATATTCTCGTGCAGTACCTACTTCCTCAAATTAACAAGTCATATTCTCGTGCAGTACCTACTTCCTCAAATTAACAAGTCATATTCTGCAGTACCTACTTCCTCAAATTAACAAGTCATATTCTCGTGCAGTACCTACTTCCTCAAATTAACAAGTCATATTCTCGTGCAGTACCTACTTCCTCAAATTAACAAGTCATATTCTCGTGCAGTACCTACTTCCTCAAATTAACAAGTCATATTCTCGTGCAGTACCTACTTCCTCAAATTAACAAGTCATATTCTCGTGCAGTACCTACTTCCTCAAATTAACAAGTCATATTCTCGTGCAGTACCTACTTCCTCAAATTAACAAGTCATATTCTCGTGCAGTACCTACTTCCTCAAATTAACAAGTCATATTCTCGTGCAGTACCTACTTCCTCAAATTAACAAGTCATATTCTCGTGCAGTACCTACTTCCTCAAATTAACAAGTCATATTCTCGTGCAGTACCTACTTCCTCAAATTAACAAGTCATATTCTCGTGCAGTACCTACTTCCTCAAATTAACAAGTCATATTCTCGTGCAGTACCTACTTCCTCAAATTAACAAGTCATAGAGCAGTACCTACTTCCTCAAATTAACAAGTCATATTCTCGTGCAGTACCTACTTCCTCAAATTAACAAGTCATATTCTCGTGCAGTACCTACTTCCTCAAATTAACAAGTCATATTCTCGTGCAGTACCTACTTCCTCAAATTAACAAGTCATATTCTCGTGCAGTACCTACTTCCTCAAATTAACAAGTCATATTCTCGTGCAGTACCTACTTCCTCAAATTAACAAGTCATATTCTCGTGCAGTACCTACTTCCTCAAATTAACAAGTCATATTCTACCTACTTCCTCAAATTAACAAGTCATATTCTCGTGCAGTACCTACTTCCTCAAATTAACAAGTCATATTCTCGAGCAGTACCTACTTCCTCAAATTAACAAGTCATATTCTCGTGCAGTACCTACTTCCTCAAATTAACAAGTCATATTCTCAGCAGTACCTACTTCCTCAAATTAACAAGTGATATTCTCGTGCAGTACCTACTTCCTCAAATTAACAAGTCATATTCTCGTGCAGTACCTACTTCCTCAAATTAACAAGTCATATTCTCGTGCAGTACCTACTTCCTCAAATTAACAAGTCATATTCTCGAGCAGTACCTACTTCCTCAAATTAACAAGTCATATTCTCGTGCAGCAGTACCTACTTCCTCAAATTAACAAGTCATATTCTCGTGCAGCAGTACCTACTTCCTCAAATTAACAAGTCACATTCTCGTGCAGTACCTACTTCCTCAAATTAACAAGTCATATTCTCGTGCAGTGCCTACTTCCTCAAATTAACAAGTCATATTCTCGTGCAGTACCTACTTCCTCAAATTAACAAGTCATATTATCGTGCAGTACCTACTTCCTCAAATTAACAAGTCATATTCTCGTGCAGTACCTACTTCCTCAAATTAACAAGTCATATTCTCGTGCAGTACCTACTTCCTCAAATTAACAAGTCATATTCTCGTGCAGTACCTACTTCCTCAAATTAACAAGTCATATTCTCGAGCAGTACCTACTTCCTCAAATTAACAAGTCATATTCTCGTGCAGTACCTACTTCCTCAAATTAACAAGTCATATTCTCGTGCAGCAGTACCTACTTCCTCAAATTAACAAGTCATATTCTCGTGCAGTACCTACTTCCTCAAATTAACAAGTCATATTCTCGTGCAGTACCTACTTCCTCAAATTAACAAGTCATATTCTCGTGCAGTACCAACTTCCGCAAATTAACAAGTCATATTCTCGTGCAGTACCTACTTCCTCAAATTCGTCATATTCTCGAGCAGTACCTACTTCCTCTAACTAACAAGTCATATTCTCGTGCAGTACCTACTTCCTCAAATTAACAAGTCATATTCTCGTGCAGTACCTACTTCCTCAAATTAACAAGTCATATTCTCGTGCAGTACCTACTTCCTCAAATTAACAAGTCATATTCTCGTGCAGTACCTACTTCCTCAAATTAACAAGTCATATTCTCGTGCAGTACCTACTTCCTCAAATTAACAAGTCATATTCTCGAGCAGTACCTACTTCCTCAAATTAACAAGTGCAGTACCTACTTCCTCAAATTAACAAGTCATATTCTCGAGCAGTACCTACTTCCTCAAATTAACAAGTCATATTCTCGTGCAGTACCTACTTCCTCAAATTAACAAGTCATATTCTCGAGCAGTACCTACTTCCTCAAATTAACAAGTCATATTCTCGTGCAGTACCTACTTCCTCAAATTAACAAGTCATATTCTCGTGCAGTACCTACTTCCTCAAATTAACAAGTCATATTCTCGTACCTACTTCCTCAAATTAACAAGCAGTACCTACTTCCTCAAATTAACAAGTCATATTCTCGTGCAGTACCTACTTCCTCAAATTAACAAGTCATATTCTCGTGCAGTACCTACTTCCTCAAATTAACAAGTCATATTCTCGTGCAGTACCTACTTCCTCAAATTAACAAGTCATATTCTCGAGCAGTACCTACTTCCTCAAATTAACAAGTCATATTCTCGTGCAGTACCTACTTCCTCAAATTAACAAGTCATATTCTCGAGCAGTACCTACTTCCTCAAATTAACAAGTCATATTCTCGTGCAGTACCTACTTCCTCAAATTAACAAGTCATATTCTCGTGCAGTACCTACTTCCTCAAATTAACAAGTCATATTCTCGTGCAGTACCTACTTCCTCAAATTAACAAGTCATATTCTGCAGTACCTACTTCCTCAAATTAACAAGTCATATTCTCGTGCAGTACCTACTTCCTCAAATTAACAAGTCATATTCTCGTGCAGTACCTACTTCCTCAAATTAACAAGTCATATTCTGCAGTACCTACTTCCTCAAATTAACAAGTCATATTCTCGTGCAGTACCTACTTCCTCAAATTAACAAGTCATATTCTCGTGCAGTACCTACTTCCTCAAATTAACAAGTCATATTCTCGTGCAGTACCTACTTCCTCAAATTAACAAGTCATATTCTCGAGCAGTACCTACTTCCTCAAATTAACAAGTCATATTCTCGAGCAGTACCTACTTCCTCAAATTAACAAGTCATATTCTCGTGCAGTACCTACTTCCTCAAATTAACAAGTCATATTCTCGTGCAGTACCTACTTCCTCAAATTAACAAGTCATATTCTCGAGCAGTACCTACTTCCTCAAATTAACAAGTCATATTCTCGTGCAGTACCTACTTCCTCAAATTAACAAGTCATATTCTCGTACCTACTTCCTCAAATTAACAAGTCATATTCTCGTACCTACTTCCTCAAATTAACAAGTCATATTCTCGTGCAGTACCTACTTCCTCAAATTAACAAGTCATATTCTCGAGCAGTACCTACTTCCTCAAATTAACAAGTCATATTCTCGTGCAGTACCTACTTCCTCAAATTAACAAGTCATATTCTCGTGCAGTACCTACTTCCTCAAATTAACAAGTCATATTCTCGAGCAGTACCTACTTCCTCAAATTAACAAGTCATATTCTCGTGCAGTACCTACTTCCTCAAATTAACAAGTCATATTCTCGTGCAGTACCTACTTCCTCAAATTAACAAGTCATATTCTCGTGCAGTACCTACTTCCTCAAATTAACAAGTCATATTCTCGTGCAGTACCTACTTCCTCAAATTAACAAGTCATATTCTCGTGCAGTACCTACTTCCTCAAATTAACAAGTCATATTCTCGTGCAGTACCTACTTCCTCAAATTAACAAGTCATATTCTCGTGCAGTACCTACTTCCTCAAATTAACAAGTCATATTCTCGTGCAGTACCTACTTCCTCAAATTAACAAGTCATATTCTCGTGCAGTACCTACTTCCTCAAATTAACAAGTCATATTCTCGTGCAGTACCTACTTCCTCAAATTAACAAGTGCAGTACCTACTTCCTCAAATTAACAAGTCATATTCTCGTGCAGTACCTACTTCCTCAAATTAACAAGTCATATTCTCGTGCAGTACCTACTTCCTCAAATTAACAAGTCATATTCTCGTGCAGTACCTACTTCCTCAAATTAACAAGTCATATTCTCGTCATAGCAGTACCTACTTCCTCAAATTAACAAGTCATATTCTCGTGCAGTACCTACTTCCTCAAATTAACAAGTCATATTCTCGTGCAGTACCTACTTCCTCAAATTAACAAGTCATATTCTCGTGCAGTACCTACTTCCTCAAATTAACAAGTCATATTCTCGTGCAGTACCTACTTCCTCAAATTAACAAGTCATATTCTCGTGCAGTACCTACTTCCTCAAATTAACAAGTCATATTCTCGTGCAGTACCTACTTCCTCAAATTAACAAGTCATATTCTCGTGCAGTACCTACTTCCTCAAATTAACAAGTCATATTCTCGTGCAGTACCTACTTCCTCAAATTAACAAGTCATATTCTCGTGCAGTACCTACTTCCTCAAATTAACAAGTCATATTCTCGTGCAGTACCTACTTCCTCAAATTAACAAGTCATATTCTCGAGCAGTACCTACTTCCTCAAATTAACAAGTCATATTCTCGTGCAGTACCTACTTCCTCAAATTAACAAGTCATATTCTCGTGCAGTACCTACTTCCTCAAATTAACAAGTCATATTCTCGTGCAGTACCTACTTCCTCAAATTAACAAGTCATATTCTCGTGCAGTACCTACTTCCTCAAATTAACAAGTCATATTCTCGTGCAGTACCTACTTCCTCAAATTAACAAGTCATATTCTCGTGCAGTACCTACTTCCTCAAATTAACAAGTCATATTCTCGTGCAGTACCTACTTCCTCAAATTAACAAGTCATATTCTCGTGCAGTACCTACTTCCTCAAATTAACAAGTCATATTCTCGTGCAGTACCTACTTCCTCAAATTAACAAGTCATATTCTCGAGCAGTACCTACTTCCTCAAATTAACAAGTCATATTCTCGTGCAGTACCTACTTCCTCAAATTAACAAGTCATATTCTCGAGCAGTACCTACTTTAACAAGTCATATTCTCGTGCAGTACCTACTTCCTCAAATTAACAAGTCATATTCTCGAGCAGTACCTACTTCCTCAAATTAACAAGTCATATTCTCGTGCAGTACCTACTTCCTCAAATTAACAAGTCATATTCTCGAGCAGTACCTACTTCCTCAAATTAACAAGTCATATTCTCGTGCAGTACCTACTTCCTCAAATTAACAAGTCATATTCTCGAGCAGTACCTACTTCCTCAAATTAACAAGTCATATTCTCGTGCAGTACCTACTTCCTCAAATTAACAAGTCATATTCTCGTGCAGTACCTACTTCCTCAAATTAACAAGTCATATTCTCGTGCAGTACCTACTTCCTCAAATTAACAAGTCATATTCTCGTGCAGTACCTACTTCCTCAAATTAACAAGTCATATTCTCGTGCAGTACCTACTTCCTCAAATTAAATAGTCATATTCTGCAGTACCTACTTCCTCAAATTAACAAGTCATATTCTCGTGCAGTACCTACTTCCTCAAATTAACAAGTCATATTCTCGTGCAGCAAGTATTCTCCTACTTCCTCAAATTAACAAGTCATATTCTCGTGCAGTACCTACTTCCTCAAATTAACAAGTCATATTCTCGAGCAGTACCTACTTCCTCAAATTAACAAGTCATATTCTCGTGCAGTACCTACTTCCTCAAATTAACAAGTCATATTCTCGTGCAGTACCTACTTCCTCAAATTAACAAGTCATATTCTCGTGCAGTACCTACTTCCTCAAATTAACAAGTCATATTCTCGTGCAGTACCTACTTCCTCAAATTAACAAGTCATATTCTCGTGCAGTACCTACTTCCTCAAATTAACAAGTCATATTCTCGTGCAGTACCTACTTCCTCAAATTAACAAGTCATATTCTCGTGCAGTACCTACTTCCTCAAATTAACAAGTCATATTCTCGTGCAGTACCTACTTCCTCAAATTAACAAGTCATATTCTCGTGCAGTACCTACTTCCTCAAATTAACAAGTCATATTCTCGTGCAGTACCTACTTCCTCAAATTAACAAGTCATATTCTCGTGCAGTACCTACTTCCTCAAATTAACAAGTCATATTCTCGTGCAGTACCTACTTCCTCAAATTAACAAGTCATATTCTCGTACCTACTTCCTCAAATTAACAAGCAGTACCTACTTCCTCAAATTAACAAGTCATATTCTCGTGCAGTACCTACTTCCTCAAATTAACAAGTCATATTCTCGTGCAGTACCTACTTCCTCAAATTAACAAGTCATATTCTCTGCAGTACCTACTTCCTCAAATTAACAAGTCATATTCTCGAGCAGTACCTACTTCCTCAAATTAACAAGTCATATTCTCGTGCAGTACCTACTTCCTCAAATTAACAAGTCATATTCTCGTGCAGTACCTACTTCCTCAAATTAACAAGTCATATTCTCGTGCAGTACCTACTTCCTCAAATTAACAAGTCATATTCTCGTGCAGTACCTACTTCCTCAAATTAACAAGTCATATTCTCGTGCAGTACCTACTTCCTCAAATTAACAAGTCATATTCTCGAGCAGTACCTACTTCCTCAAATTAACAAGTCATATTCTCGTGCAGTACCTACTTCCTCAAATTAACAAGTCATATTCTCGAGCAGTACCTACTTCCTCAAATTAACAAGTCATATTCTCGTGCAGTACCTACTTCCTCAAATTAACAAGTCATATTCTCGAGCAGTACCTACTTCCTCAAATTAACAAGTCATATTCTCGTGCAGTACCTACTTCCTCAAATTAACAAGTCATATTCTCGAGCAGTACCTACTTCCTCAAATTAACAAGTCATATTCTCGAGCAGTACCTACTTCCTCAAATTAACAAGTCATATTCTCGTGCAGTACCTACTTCCTCAAATTAACAAGTCATATTCTCGTGCAGTACCTACTTCCTCAAATTAACAAGTCATATTCTCGAGCAGTACCTACTTCCTCAAATTAACAAGTCATATTCTCGTGCAGTACCTACTTCCTCAAATTAACAAGTCATATTCTCGTCATAGCAGTCGAGCACCTACTTCCTCAAATTAACAAGTCAGTATATTCTCGTCGAGCAGTACCTACTTCCTCAAATTAACAAGTCATATTCTCGAGCAGTACCTACTTCCTCAAATTAACAAGTCATATTCTCGTGCAGTACCTACTTCCTCAAATTAACAAGTCATATTCTCGTGCAGTACCTACTTCCTCAAATTAACAAGTCATATTCTCGAGCAGTACCTACTTCCTCAAATTAACAAGTCATATTCTCGTGCAGTACCTACTTCCTCAAATTAACAAGTCATATTCTCGAGCAGTACCTACTTCCTCAAATTAACAAGTCATATTCTCGTGCAGTACCTACTTCCTCAAATTAACAAGTCATATTCTCGTGCAGTACCTACTTCCTCAAATTAACAAGTCATATTCTCGTGCAGTACCTACTTCCTCAAATTAACAAGTCATATTCTCGTGCAGTACCTACTTCCTCAAATTAACAAGTCATATTCTCGTGCAGTACCTACTTCCTCAAATTAACAAGTCATATTCTCGTGCAGTACCTACTTCCTCAAATTAACAAGTCATATTCTCGTGCAGTACCTACTTCCTCAAATTAACAAGTCATATTCTCGTGCAGTACCTACTTCCTCAAATTAACAAGTCATATTCTCGTGCAGTACCTACTTCCTCAAATTAACAAGTCATATTCTCGTCATATTCTGCAGTACCTACTTCCTCAAATTAACAAGTCATATTCTCGTGCAGTACCTACTTCCTCAAATTAACAAGTCATATTCTCGTGCAGTACCTACTTCCTCAAATTAACAAGTCATATTCTCGAGCAGTACCTACTTCCTCAAATTAACAAGTCATATTCTCGTGCAGTACCTACTTCCTCAAATTAACAAGTCATATTCTCGTGCAGTACCTACTTCCTCAAATTAACAAGTCATATTCTCGTGCAGTACCTACTTCCTCAAATTAACAAGTCATATTCTCGTGCAGTACCTACTTCCTCAAATTAACAAGTCATATTCTCGTGCAGTACCTACTTCCTCAAATTAACAAGTCATATTCTCGTGCAGTACCTACTTCCTCAAATTAACAAGTCATATTCTCGAGCAGTACCTACTTCCTCAAATTAACAAGTCATATTCTCGTGCAGTACCTACTTCCTCAAATTAACAAGTCATATTCTCGAGCAGTACCTACTTCCTCAAATTAACAAGTCATATTCTCGTGCAGTACCTACTTCCTCAAATTAACAAGTCATATTCTCGTGCAGTACCTACTTCCTCAAATTAACAAGTCATATTCTCGTGCAGTACCTACTTCCTCAAATTAACAAGTCATATTCTCGTGCAGTACCTACTTCCTCAAATTAACAAGTCATATTCTCGTGCAGTACCTACTTCCTCAAATTAACAAGTCATATTCTCGTGCAGTACCTACTTCCTCAAATTAACAAGTCATATTCTCGTGCAGTACCTACTTCCTCAAATTAACAAGTCATATTCTCGTGCAGTACCTACTTCCTCAAATTAACAAGTCATATTCTCGTGCAGTACCTACTTCCTCAAATTAACAAGTCATATTCTCGTGCAGTACCTACTTCCTCAAATTAACAAGTCATATTCTCGTGCAGTACCTACTTCCTCAAATTAACAAGTCATATTCTCGAGCAGTACCTACTTCCTCAAATTAACAAGTCATATTCTCGTGCAGTACCTACTTCCTCAAATTAACAAGTCATATTCTCGTGCAGTACCTACTTCCTCAAATTAACAAGTCATATTCTCGTGCAGTACCTACTTCCTCAAATTAACAAGTCATATTCTCGAGCAGTACCTACTTCCTCAAATTAACAAGTCATATTCTCGTCGAGCAGTACCTACTTCCTCAAATTAACAAGTCATATTCTCGTGCAGTACCTACTTCCTCAAATTAACAAGTCATATTCTCGTGCAGTACCTACTTCCTCAAATTAACAAGTCATATTCTCGAGCAGTACCTACTTCCTCAAATTAACAAGTCATATTCTCGTGCAGTACCTACTTCCTCAAATTAACAAGTCATATTCTCGTGCAGTACCTACTTCCTCAAATTAACAAGTCATATTCTCGTGCAGTACCTACTTCCTCAAATTAACAAGTCATATTCTCGAGCAGTACCTACTTCCTCAAATTAACAAGTCATATTCTCGTGCAGTACCTACTTCCTCAAATTAACAAGTCATATTCTCGTGCAGTACCTACTTCCTCAAATTAACAAGTCATATTCTCGTGCAGTACCTACTTCCTCAAATTAACAAGTCATATTCTCGTGCAGTACCTACTTCCTCAAATTAACAAGTCATATTCTCGTCATAGCAGTACCTACTTCCTCAAATTAACAAGTCATATTCTCGTGCAGTACCTACTTCCTCAAATTAACAAGTCATATTCTCGTGCAGTACCTACTTCCTCAAATTAACAAGTCATATTCTCGAGCAGTACCTACTTCCTCAAATTAACAAGTCATATTCTCGTGCAGTACCTACTTCCTCAAATTAACAAGTCATATTTCTCGTGCAGTACCTACTTCCTCAAATTAACAAGTCATATTCTCGTGCAGTACCTACTTCCTCAAATTAACAAGTCATATTCTCGAGCAGTACCTACTTCCTCAAATTAACAAGTCATATTCTCGAGCAGTACCTACTTCCTCAAATTAACAAGTCATATTCTCGTGCAGTACCTACTTCCTCAAATTAACAAGTCATATTCTCGTGCAGTACCTACTTCCTCAAATTAACAAGTCATATTCTCGAGCAGTACCTACTTCCTCAAATTAACAAGTCATATTCTCGTGCAGTACAAGTCATATTCTCGAGCAGAGCCTACTTCCTCAAATTAACAAGTCATATTCTCGTCATATTCTGCAGTACCTACTTCCTCAAATTAACAAGTCATATTCTCGTGCAGTACCTACTTCCTCAAATTAACAAGTCATATTCTCGTGCAGTACCTACTTCCTCAAATTAACAAGTCATATTCTCGTGCAGTACCTACTTCCTCAAATTAACAAGTCATATTCTCGAGCAGTACCTACTTCCTCAAATTAACAAGTCATATTCTCGTGCAGTACCTACTTCCTCAAATTAACAAGTCATATTCTCGTGCAGTACCTACTTCCTCAAATTAACAAGTCATATTCTCGTGCAGTACCTACTTCCTCAAATTAACAAGTCATATTCTCGTGCAGTACCTACTTCCTCAAATTAACAAGTCATATTCTCGTGCAGTACCTACTTCCTCAAATTAACAAGTCATATTCTCGTGCAGTACCTACTTCCTCAAATTAACAAGTCATATTCTCGTGCAGTACCTACTTCCTCAAATTAACAAGTCATATTCTCGTGCAGTACCTACTTCCTCAAATTAACAAGTCATATTCTCGAGCAGTACCTACTTCCTCAAATTAACAAGTCATATTCTCGTGCAGTACCTACTTCCTCAAATTAACAAGTCATAGTCTCGTAATATTCTCGTGCAGTACCTACTTCCTCAAATTAACAAGTCATATTCTCGAGCAGTACCTACTTCCTCAAATTAACAAGTCATATTCTCGTGCAGTACCTACTTCCTCAAATTAACAAGTCATATTCTCGTGCAGTACCTACTTCCTCAAATTAACAAGTCATATTCTCGAGCAGTACCTACTTCCTCAAATTAACAAGTACCTACTTCCTCAAATTAACAAGTCATATTCTCGTGCAGTACCTACTTCCTCAAATTAACAAGTCATATTCTCGAGCAGTACCTACTTCCTCAAATTAACAAGTCATATTCTCGTGCAGTACCTACTTCCTCAAATTAACAAGTCATATTCTCGAGCAGTACCTACTTCCTCAAATTAACAAGTCATATTCTCGTGCAGTACCTACTTCCTCAAATTAACAAGTCATATTCTCGAGCAGTACCTACTTCCTCAAATTAACAAGTCATATTCTCGAGCAGTACCTACTTCCTCAAATTAACAAGTCATATTCTCGTGCAGTACCTACTTCCTCAAATTAACAAGTCATATTCTCGTGCAGTACCTACTTCCTCAAATTAACAAGTCATATTCTCGTGCAGTACCTACTTCCTCAAATTAACAAGTCATATTCTCGTGCAGTACCTACTTCCTCAAATTAACAAGTCATATTCTCGTGCAGTACCTACTTCCTCAAATTAACAAGTCATATTCTCGTGCAGTACCTACTTCCTCAAATTAACAAGTCATATTCTCGTGCAGTACCTACTTCCTCAAATTAACAAGTCATATTCTCGTGCAGTACCTACTTCCTCAAATTAACAAGTCATATTCTCGTGCAGTACCTACTTCCTCAAATTAACAAGTCATATTCTCGTGCAGTACCTACTTCCTCAAATTAACAAGTCATATTCTCGAGCAGTACCTACTTCCTCAAATTAACAAGTCATATTCTCGTGCAGTACCTACTTCCTCAAATTAACAAGTCACCTATTCTCAAGTCATATTCTGCAGTACCTACTTCCTCAAATTAACAAGTCATATTCTCGTGCAGTACCTACTTCCTCAAATTAAGTCATATTCTCGTGCAGTCAGTATTCTCGAGCAGTACCTACTTCCTCAAATTAACAAGTCATATTCTCGTGCAGTACCTACTTCCTCAAATTAACAAGTCATATTCTCGTGCAGTACCTACTTCCTCAAATTAACAAGTCATATTCTCGTGCAGTACCTACTTCCTCAAATTAACAAGTCACCTATTCTCGTGCAGTACCTACTTCCTCAAATTAACAAGTCATATTCTCGTGCAGTACCTACTTCCTCAAATTAACAAGTCATATTCTCGTGCAGTACCTACTTCCTCAAATTAACAAGTCATATTCTCGTGCAGTACCTACTTCCTCAAATTAACAAGTCATATTCTCGTGCAGTACCTACTTCCTCAAATTAACAAGTCATATTCTCGTGCAGTACCTACTTCCTCAAATTAACAAGTCATATTCTCGTGCAGTACCTACTTCCTCAAATTAACAAGTCATATTCTCGAGCAGTACCTACTTCCTCAAATTAACAAGTCATATTCTCGTGCAGTACCTACTTCCTCAAATTAACAAGTCATATTCTCGTGCAGTACCTACTTCCTCAAATTAACAAGTCATATTCTCGTGCAGTACCTACTTCCTCAAATTAACAAGTCATATTCTCGTGCAGTACCTACTTCCTCAAATTAACAAGTCATATTCTCGTGCAGTACCTACTTCCTCAAATTAACAAGTCATATTCTCGAGCAGTACCTACTTCCTCAAATTAACAAGTCATATTCTCGTGCAGTACCTACTTCCTCAAATTAACAAGTCATATTCTCGTGCAGTACCTACTTCCTCAAATTAACAAGTCATATTCTCGAGCAGTACCTACTTCCTCAAATTAACAAGTCATATTCTCGTGCAGTACCTACTTCCTCAAATTAACAAGTCATATTCTCGAGCAGTACCTACTTCCTCAAATTAACAAGTCATATTCTCGTGCAGTACCTACTTCCTCAAATTAACAAGTCATATTCTCGAGCAGTACCTACTTCCTCAAATTAACAAGTCATATTCTCGTGCAGTACCTACTTCCTCAAATTAACAAGTCATATTCTCGTGCAGTACCTACTTCCTCAAATTAACAAGTCATATTCTCGTGCAGTACCTACTTCCTCAAATTAACAAGTCACATTCTCGAGCAGTACCTACTTCCTCAAATTAACAAGTCATATTCTCGTGCAGTACCTACTTCCTCAAATTAACAAGTCATATTCTCGAGCAGTACCTACTTCCTCAAATTAACAAGTCGAGCAGTACCTACTTTCTCAAGTCACAGCAGTACCTACTTCCTCAAATTAACAAGTCATATTCTCGTGCAGTACCTACTTCCTCAAATTAACAAGTCATATTCTCGAGCAGTACCTACTTCCTCAAATTAACAAGTCATATTCTCGTGCAGTACCTACTTCCTCAAATTAACAAGTCATATTCTCGAGCAGTACCTACTTCCTCAAATTAACAAGTCACATTCTCGAGCAGTACCTACTTCCTCAAATTAACAAGTCATATTCTCGTGCAGTACCTACTTCCTCAAATTAACAAGTCATATTCTCGTGCAGTACCTACTTCCTCAAATTAACAAGTCACATTCTCGAGCAGTACCTACTTCCTCAAATTAACAAGTCATATTCTCGTGCAGTACCTACTTCCTCAAATTAACAAGTCATATTCTCGTGCAGTACCTACTTCCTCAAGTTAACAAGTCACATTCTCGAGCAGTACCTACTTCCTCAAATTAACAAGTCATATTCTCGTGCAGTACCTACTTCCTCAAATTAACAAGTCATATTCTCGTGCAGTACCTACTTCCTCAAATTAACAAGTCATATTCTCGTGCAGTACCTACTTCCTCAAATTAACAAGTCATATTCTCGTGCAGTACCTACTTCCTCAAATTAACAAGTCATATTCTCGTGCAGTACCTACTTCCTCAAATTAACAAGTCACATTCTCGTGCAGTACCTACTTCCTCAAGTTAACAAGTCATATTCTCGTGCAGTACCTACTTCCTCAAATTACCAAGTCACATTCTCGTGCAGTACCTACTTCCTCAAATTAACAAGTCATATTCTCGTGCAGTACCTACTTCCTCAAATTAACAAGTCATATTCTCGTGCAGTACCTACTTCCTCAAATTAACAAGTCATATTCTCGTGCAGTACCTACTTCCTCAAATTAACAAGTCACATTCTCGTGCAGTACCTACTTCCTCAAGTTAACTAGTCATATTCTCGTGCAGTACCTACTTCCTCAAATTACCAAGTCACATTCTCGTGCAGTACCTACTTCCTCAAATTAACAAGTCACATTCCCGTGCAGTACCTACTTCCTCAAATTAACAAGTCACATTCTCGAGCAGTACCTACTTCCTCAAATTAACAAGTCACATTCTCGAGCAGTACCTACTTCCTCAAATTAACAAGTCACATTCTCGTGTAGTACCTACTTCCTCAAGTTAACTAGTCATATTCTCGTGCAGTACCTACTTCCTCAAGGCGAAGCAGTGACGTCAGAATGACGGAGCCAGCAGTGGCGTCAGGCGACAGGCCGGCGTGGCATCAGGCGAAGCCAGGCAGCAGTAACGTCAAAAGACTGACAGGCAGCGGTGACGTCAGACTGACAGGCAGCGACGTCAGACTGACGGAACTGGCGGTGACGCGTCAGACTGACCAGGCAGCAGTAGCGTCCAGGCGACAGGCAATGGTGACGTCAGGCGGCCAAACGACAGTAACGTCAGACTGACAGACGGTGACGTCGGAGCGAGCAGGCAAGCGGTAACGTCAGGCGACAGGCAAGCGACGTCAGGCAGCAATGACGTCAGGCTGACAGGCAACGGTGGCATCCGCTGACAGACGACGGTGACGTCAGACTGACGGAACAACCCAGTGACGTCGAATGACGAATGACGACGTCCAGACTGACAGGCAGCAGTGACGTCAGACCAGTGAAACGAAGTGACGTCAGACCGGCGGGCAGCAGACGTCAGACTGACAGGCAGCAGTGACGTCGGCAGCCAGGCCAATGACGTCCAGACGGCCAGACAGCGGTGAAGCGTCAGACTGACAGGCAGGCAGTGGCGTCAGACTGACCAGAGCAAGCAATCAGGCAACCGTGGCGAGTACGACGTCGAGCCGGCAAATAGCAATGGCGTCGACGACAGACGAATGACGTCAGACTGACCCAGGCCAAGCGATGACGTCAGACGACAAGACAGTGACGTCAGACTGACGGAGCAGCGGTGACGTCAGACGACCAGGCAACGGTGACGTCAGACTGACCAGGCAGCGACATCCAGACTGACAGGTGACAGTGACGTCAGACGTGAATGACAGTGACGTCAGACTGACAGGTGGCCATTGACGTCAGACGACGGAGCAGCAATGGCGTCGGAGCCGACAGGCAGCAGTGACGTCCAGATGACAGACGTGGCGTCAGACTGACGAATGGCGGTGACGTCAGACTGACAGGCAACGGTGACGTCAGACGACGGAGCCCAGCGTGAAGCGTCCGAATGACGAGCGAAGCGGTGACGTCAGACTGACGGGCGGCAGTGACATCGAATGACAGGCCGGTGACGTCAGACCGACAAAGGCGAAGCGTGGCGTCAGACGGCAGGCAATGACGTCGAATGACAGCGTAGTGACGTCAGACTGACAGGCGAAAATGACGTCAGACTGACAGGCGGCGGTGACATCCAGACTGACAGACCGGCGGTGACGTCAGACTGACGGAGCAGCAATGGCGTCCAGACTGACAGGCGGCAGTGGCGTCGAATGACAGGCAATGGCGTCAGACGGCGAAGGCAGCCCCGGCGTCGAACGGCGACGACTGACGTCAGACTGACAGGCGGCGGTGACGTCAGACTGACAGGCAGCGGTGACGTCGGAGCGGTAGACAGCGGTGACGTCAGACTGACGGAGCCCAAGCGGTGACGTCAGACTGACAGGCCAAGCCCAGTAACGTCAGACCGGTGAGCCAGTGACGTCAGACGACCAGGCAACAGTGACGTCGAGCGACCAGACGACGGTGGCGTCAGGCCAAGCAGTGGCGTCAGACTGACCAGGCAATGGTAACGTCGGGCCGACAAGCCAATGACGTCAGACTGACGGAAGCCAGCGGCGTCAGGCCAGCAGTAACGTCAGACGGCAGAGCAGCGGTGACGTCAGACCCGACGGAGCGAGCGGTGGCGTCAGACTGACAGGCAGCAGTGGCGTCGGAGCGACAGGCCGTGGCGTGAGCTGACCAGGCGGCCCGGCGTGGGCTGACAGGCAGCGGTGACGTCAGACTGACAGGCAGCGACGTCAGACAGGCAGCGGCGTGGGCCGGCCGGCAGCGTGGCGTCAGGCCAGGCAGCAGTAACGTCAGGCGGCGAACAGCAGTGACGTCAGACGGCGACGGTGACGTGGACTGACGAACTGGCAGCGGTAACGTCGAATGACGGCCAGCGGTGACATCAGACGACAGGCAAGCAGTGACGTCGGGCGGCGAGCAGCGGTAGCGTCAGACTGACAGGCCAGTAGCGTCAGATGAGTGTACACTTTACACTGTACTGAGTGTACACTTTACACTGTACTGAGTGTACACTTTACACTGTACTGAGTGTACACTTTACACTGTTCTGAGTGTACACTTTACACTGTACTGAGTGTACACTTTACACTGTTCTGAGTGTACGCTTTACACTGTACTGATTGTACACTTTACACTGTACTGAGTGTACACTTTACACTGTACTGAGTGTACACTTTACACTGTACTGAGTGTACACTTTACACTGTACTGAGTGTACACTTTACACTGTACTGAGTGTACACTTTACACTGTTCTGAGTGTACACTTTACACTGTTCTGAGTGTACACTTTACACTGTTCTGAGTGTACGCTTTACACTGTACTGATTGTACACTTTACACTGTACTGAGTGTACACTTTACACTGTTCTGAGTGTACGCTTTACACTGTACTGATTGTACACTTTACACTGTACTGAGTGTGCACTTTACACTGTACTGAGTGAACACTTTACACTGTACTTAGTGTACACTTTACACTGTACTGAGTGAACACTTTACACTGTACTTAGTGTACACTTTACACTGTACTGAGTGAACACTTTACACTGTACTGAGTGTACACTTTGCACTGTAGTGAGTGTACAATTTACACTGTACTGAGTGTACACTTTATACTGTACTGAGTGTAGACTTTACTCTGTACAAAGTGTACACTTTACACTGTACTGAGTGAATACTTTATATTGTACTGAGTGTACGCTCTATACTGCACAGAGTGTACACTTTATATGGCACTGAGTATATGCTTTATAGTGTACTGAGTGTACACTTTACACTGGTATAAACCTTGTAAATAAATACCGGCAAGTTGGTTTAGAAAGACACGTAAGCAAACACTATGACATATTTATTAGAAAACGTTTCGGTCCTGGGACCTTGACCACTTCTAACATACAGAGGTAGAAAGACATTATATATAGGCGGAGAGTGAGGTGTGACGCACGTGACCTGAGGAATGTCATAAGAACATAAGAATGGAGGAACACTGTAGAAGGCCTACTGTCCCATGCGAGGCAGGTCCTTATCAAAACAACCTCTGTCTATGATGAGGACGGGTAGACGATGAAATCATGTGACTCCTGTGTTGTTGGGTTGGTGCTGCTTAAGTATCATGTATGCCAATGTTTTTGAAATTTTGTAGTTTCCAGTGTTGCGTTCTATAGTGTCGGTGACGGCGATTAGTGAGGCTTCTAGGCACCGTCGGCGTCTGAGGTCTGGTTCGGTGAGAACGAGTTGTGCCTCATTCCAGTTAAGATAAGATAAGATAAGATTTCGTTCGGATTTTTAACCCCGGAGGGTTAGCCACCCAGGATAACCCAAGAAAGTCAGTGCGTCATCGAGGACTGTCTAACTTATTTCCATTGGGGTCCTTAATCTTGTCCCCCAGGATGCGACCCACACCAGTCGACTAACACCCAGGTACCTATTTGCTGATAGGTGAACAGGACAATAGGTGTAAGGAAACGTGTCGGAATTTCCACCCGCCGGGAATCGAACCCGGGCCCTCCGTGTGTGAAGCGGGAGTTTTAGCCACCAGACCACCGGGCCAGTTCATCAAATGCCCCGTGGAGTCTCTGTGGAGGATACATGCGTACCTTACATCGTCTCTATTAGAGGCATTTCGATGCTCATTCAGGCGGACTGCAAGATCTCTGCCTGTCTCGCCTACATATTTCTTGGGACAGAACCCACAGGGGATAGTGTAGACGCCTGCTGTAGAAGTTAGAGGTGTGGGGCTGCGTTTCGTAGTGAGGTCTTTGATAGATGATGTGTTTATGGTGGAAACGTTAATGTTACTCATAGCAAGTGCCCTGCGAGTATTCGTGGCAACATCGCCACATGGGAGTACTATGACTAGCCGGCCACCTTGCCAAATACCTTTCAGCGCTTCTGGGCACCATCAGTCAAGCCCACCTCAAACACTCAGGTGACCTTCTCTCCCGAATTTCCAACCTGAATGTCAAAAACAAAAGCATGGCTTCCTTCGATGTCACAGCCCTCTTTACCAACGTTCCTACTGACGCTGCAATCAACATTCTGAGACAGAGGCTCACTGAAAACCACGACCTCCCTTTACCTCTTCTAGATTTCATCAATCTAGTGGAACTTTGTGTTAATTTCAACTTCTTCAAGTATCAGGACAACTGTTGCAAACAATGCTTTGGGATGGCAATGGGCAGCCCGCTCAGTGCTGTGCTTGCCAACCTCTTCATGGAAAACCTGGAGACAGAGAAATTCAGCACCCTCATTCCCAACACCGTTACCTGGCTAAGATACGTTGATGATGTATTGGTTTTCTATCCGAGACGTCTCAATATCCAGGCCCTTCTCAACAAGATCAATGCAGTTGAACCATCAATAAAGTTTACACTTGAACTCGAAAATGATGGCAAACTTCCTTTCCTCGACGTTCTACTGTGCAGATCTCCCGACAGTGACAAACTTCTCTTCAAAGTGTATAGAAAACCTACCAACAAGGACGATCTTATACACTTTTATTCACACCAAGACACCCGCACTAAGAGAGGAGTCCTCATTGGCTTCTCCTTGAGAGCTCTTCGCATCTCCAGCCCTTGTTTTCTAGAAGAAGAATGCACTTACATAACACAAGCCTTTACAAGTCTTCAGTTCCCATCTTTCTTCATCCGAGATTGCAGACTCAAGGCACAAGCTATCCTCAACAAACCGCTCATGGAACAGCCCCCTAAACAGTTCATAGTACTCCCATGTGGCGATGTTGCCACGAATACTCGCAGGGCACTTGCTATGAGTAACATTAACGTTTCCACCATAAACACATCATATATCAAAGACCTCACTACGAAACGCAGCCCCACACCTCTAACTTCTACAGCAGGCGTCTACACTATCCCCTGTGGGTTCTGTCCCAAGAAATATGTAGGCGAGACAGGCAGAGATCTTGCAGTCCGCCTGAATGAGCATCGAAATACCTCTAACAGAGACGATGTAAGGTACGCATGTGTCCTCCACAGAGACTCCACGGGGCATTTGATGAACTGGAATGAGGCACAACTCGTTCTCACCGAACCAGACCTCAGACGCCGACGGTGCCTAGAAGCCTCACTAATCGCCGTCACCGACACTATAGAACGCAACACTGGAAACTACAAAATTTCAAAAACATTGGCATACATGATACTTAAGCAGCACCAACCCAACAACACAGGAGTCACATGATTTCATCATCTACCCGTCCTCATCATAGGCAGAGGTTGTTTTGATAAGGACCTGCCTCGCATGGGCCAGTAGGCCTTCTACAGTGTTCCTCCATTCTTATGTTCTTATGACATTCCTCAGGTCACGTGCGTCACACCTCACTCTCCGCCTATATATAATGTCTTTCTACCTCTGTATGTTAGAAGTGATCAAGGTCCCAGGACCGAAACGTTTTCTAATAAATATGTTACAGTGTTTGCTTACGTGTCTTTCTAAACCGCACTTTACACTGTACTGACATAAGAACATAAGAACGAAGGAACACTGCAGAAGGCCTACTGGCCCATGCAAGGCAGGTCCAAGTCTCCTACCGGCTTAAGCCAATGCACCCAGCCTAGTCAGGTCAGGTCACCTTGACTTAAGGGAGGAACACGGCAACCGTCCTGGTAGCACAAGCTAATCAGGTCCAACTCACACCCACCCACACCCACTCATGTATTTATCCAACCTATTTTTAAAGCTACACAACGTTCTGGCCTCTATAACTGTACTTGGGAGTTTGTTCCACTCATCCACAACTCTATTACCAAACCAGTACTTTCCTATATCCTTCCTGAATCTGAATTTTTCTAACTTAAAACCATTGCTGCGAGTCCTGTCTAGGCTAGATATTTTCAGCACACTATTTACATCCCCTTTATTTATTCCTGTCTTCCATTTATACACCTGAATCATATCCCCCCTAATTCTACGTCTTTCTAGAGAGTGCAGATTCAGGGCCCTTAGTCTATCCTCACAGGGAAGGTTTCTGATACATGGGATCAACTTTGTCATCCTCCTTTGTACATTTTCCAGAGCATTTATATCCATTCTGTAATACGGTGACCAAAACTGTGCAGCATAATCTAAATGAGGCCTAACCAAGGATGTATAGAGTTGAAGAACAACCTGAGGACTCCTATTATTTATGCTTCTTGATATAAAGCCAAGGATTCTATTAGCTTTATTGCGAATACTTATGCCCTGTTGTCTTGGTTTCAGATTACTGCTAATCAGAACTCCTAAATCTTTTTCGCAATCCTTAATATTAAGATCTACATTATTTAGTTTATATGTGGCATGGTTATTGTCCTGTCCAACATTTAGAAATTTGCATTTGTCTATATTAAACTGCATCTGCCACCTCTCCGACCACTGCATCAGTCTACTCAAATCTTCCTGGAGTGCTCTAATGTCCTCGTCAGAATGAATTCGACGGCCTATTTTGGTGTCATCGACAAACTTGCTGATGTCGCTCTTTATGCCCTCATCTATGTCGTTTATGTATATTGTGAACAGCAGGGGGCCCAACACTGACCCCTGTGGAACACCGCTCGTGACGCTTCCCCACTCTGATTTCTCCCCATTTATGCAAACTCTCTGCTGCCTATTTGTCAACCATGCCTCTATCCAGGAAAAAATTTCTCCTCCTATTCCATGTGCCTTAATTTTCCTCAATAGTCTCTGATGTGGGACCCTGTCAAAAGCCTTACTGAAGTCCATATACACAATATCATATTCATTACCATGATCTACCTCCTCAAATACCTTAGTGAAAAAAGTTAACAAATTCGTAAGGCATGAACGCCCCTTTGTAAAACCATGCTGAGATTCGTTGATTAATTTATGCTTTTCATGGTGGCTACGAACTGCCTCGGCAATTATTGATTCCATAAATTTTCCCACTATGGAGGTTAGGCTTATTGGTCTATAGTTTGAAGCTAAGGACCTGTCACCTGCTTTGAAAATAGGTATCACATTTGCCATTTTCCACTTATCTGGCACCATGCCAGTTTGTAGTGATATGTTGAAAAGATTAACCAAAGGTTTGCTAAGCTCCTCTTTACATTCCTTTAGAACCCTTGCATACAGTTCATCAGGGCCTGGGGATTTGTTAGGTTTTAATTTATCTATTTGCCTAAGGACCATGTCACTTGTGACCCTAATCGTGCACAGTTTATTATCGTCCTTTTCCACATAATTTATCATTTCTGGAATATCGCTGGTATCCTCCTGTGTAAAAACTGAGAGGAAGTATGTGTTAAAAATTCTACACATTTCCTTATCACTGTCAGTGAGCTGACCCGAGGAACTTTTGAGTGGGCCTATGTTGTCCCTGATCTTACTTCTGTATACCTGAATGAATCCTTTTGGGTTAGTCTTCGAATCTCTTGCAACTTTAACCTCATAATCTCTTTTTGCTTTTCTAATTCCTTTTTTTTATTTCTCTCTTTAACTGAATATATCGATTTCTTAATTGCCCCTCTCCTCTTTTAATTTGCCTATATATGCCTCTCTTTTAACCAATCAGATATTTTAATCTATTGTTCATCCATTTAGGATCATTGACTGACTGTGCAATTTACACAGTAGTGAGTGTACAATTTACACAGTAGTGAGTGTACAATTTACACAGTAGTGAGTGTACAATTTACACAGTAGTGAGTGTACAATTTACACAGTAGTGAGTGTACAATTTACACAGTAGTGAGTGTACAATTTACACAGTAGTGAGTGTACAATTTACACAGTAGTGAGTGTACAATTTACACAGTAGTGAGTGTACAATTTACACAGTAGTGAGTGTACAATTTACACAGTACTCAGTATACACTTTACTTTGTACAGAGTGCAAACTTTATACTGTACTAAATGTACACTTTACACTGTATTGAGTGTACACTTTATACTGTACTGAGTGTTCACTTTATACTGTACTGAGTGTACACTATATACTGTACTGAGTGTCCAGTTTACACTGTACTGAGTGTACAGTTTACACTGTACTGAGTGTACAGTTTACACTGTACTGAGTGTACAGTTTACACTGTACTGAGTGTACAGTTTACACTGTACTGGGTGTGCACTCTATACTGTACTGAGTGTACTCTATATACTGTGCTGAGTGTTCACTTCACACTGTACTGAGTGTACAGTTTACACTGTACTGAGTGTACAGTTTACACTGTACTGGGTGTATACTTTATACTATATAAAGTGTACCCTTTATACTTTGTAGATGAATGGTTCACAGAACCGACATGTTGATAAATTAGACACATGTGCGACTCTTGGGTATCTTTATTGAGGAAACGTTTCGCCACACAGTGGCTTCATCAGTCCATACATAGGAGAAACTTGAAGAACAGGAGGAGAATGAGGTAATCAGTCCCTCAACCTTGAGTCGATGTGTTCAGTCCATCAATCTTGAGTAGAATACGGCATATGAGCGGAGAAGCAGCTAATAAACCGTATGGCAGGAGAGGTGCAGCAATCATAGGTGGTGTCACATTTGTTCAATGTGGAAGTAGGTCGTGCCCAAGAATTAGGCAAGCGTATGGACTGATGAAACCACTGTGTGGCGAAACGTTTCCTCAATAAAGATACCCAAGAGTCGCACATGTGTCTAATTTATCACCCTTCCATTCTGTACTGAGTGTACATTTTATACTGTACTGAGTGTACACTATATTCTGTACTGAGTGTACAATTTGCACTGTACGGAGTGAACACTTTACACTTTACAGTGTACATTTTATACTGTATTGAGTACAATTTACACTGTACTGAGTGTTCACTTTATACTGTACTAAGTGTACACTTTATATTATACTGACTGTGCCCTTTTCAGTGTACTGAGTGTATACTTTATACTGTAATTAGTGTACACTATGTACTGTACTGAATGTACAGTTTACACTGTACTAAGTGTACACTTTACACTGTACTAAGTGTACACTTTACACTGTACTAAGTGTACCCTTTACACTGTATTGAGTGTACACTTTACACTGTACTAAGTGTACACTTTACACTGTACTAAGTGTACACTTTACACTGTACTGAGTGTACACTTTACACTGTACTAAGTGTACACTTTACACTGTACTAAGTGTACACTTTACACTGTATTGAGTGTACACTTTACACTGTACTAAGTGTACACTTTACACTGTACTAAGTGTACACTTTACACTGTATTGAGTGTACACTTTACACTGTACTAAGTGTACACTTTACACTGTACTAAGTGTACACTTTACACTGTATTGAGTGTACACTTTACACTGTATTGAGTGTACACTTTACACTGTATTGAGTGTACACTTTACACTGTACTAAGTGTACACTTTACACTGTAGTGAACATTCAGTTTATACTTTACTGAGTGTTCACTTTATACTGTAGTGAGTGTACACTTTACACTGCAGTGAGTGTATACTTTACACTCTGAGTGTACACTTTACACTGTACTAAGTGTACACTTTACACTGTAGTGAACATTCAGTTTATACTTTACTGAGTGTACACTTTCTTCTGTAGTGAGTGTTCACGTTTTGCTGTACTGAGTGTACATTTTACAATGTACTGAAAGTACACTTTACACTGTGTGAACACTTTACTCTGAGTGTACTCTTTACACTGTCTGAACACATTATACTGAGTCAACACTTAACACTGTATTAAATCACTTAACAACAATGTAGTGTGTCAACACTTAACACTGTACTGAGTCAACACTTAACACTGTATTAAGTTACTTAACAACACTGTACTGAGTCAACACTTAACACTGTACTAAGTCACTTAACAACACTGTACTGAGTCAACACTTAACACTGTATTAAGTTACTTACCAACAATGTACTGTGTCAACACTTAACACTGTACTGAGTCAACACTTAACACTGTACTAAGTCACTTAACAACACTGTACCGCGTCAACACTTAACACTGTATTAAGTTACTTAACAACACTTTACTGAGTGAACAATTAACACCAATTTACTGAGTCAACACTTAACAACACTTTACTGAGTCAAGAATTAAGACCACTTTACTGAGTCAACACTTAACACTGTACTAAGTCACTTAACACTGTACTGAGTCAACATTTAACACTATACTAAGCCACTTAGCAACACTGTACTGACTCAACACTTAACACTGTACTAAGCCACTTAACAACACTGTACAGAGTCATCACTTAACACTATACTAAGTCACTTAACGACACTGTACTGAGTCAACACTTAACACTGTACTAAGCCACTTAACAACACTGTACAGAGTCATCACTTAGCACTATACTAAGTCACTTAACGACACTGTACTGAGTCAACACTTAACACTGTACTAAGCCACTTAACAACACTGTACAGAGTCATCACTTAGCACTATACTAAGTCACTTAACGACACTGTACTGAGTCAACACTTAACACTGTATAATAATACCAAATACTACTTTATAGTTTTGCTTGATAAAAAATAATACATCTGTGAAGGTATGTAATGCAGTGCAGTGTGTTATGTTGGTGTAATAATGTTATATAATACTGACAAACACTGTATCATTGTTGTCACATCATTTGGACAGAGGCTGCACTCTGGCCCGGCCAGAACCAGAGGTTCTGTTGGAGAACTTTGTAGAGATAACTTTCACCAGTGTGTGATCCTTGGACCTGTGAGTGCCTGACTGTTGGAGAACTTTGTAGAGATAACTTTCACCAGTGTGTGATCCTTGGACCTGTGAGTGCCTGACTGTTGGAGAACTTTGTTGAGATAACTTTCACCAGTGTGTGATCCTTGGACCTGTGAGTGCCTGACTGTTGGAGAACTTTGTAGAGATAACTTTCACCAGTGTGTGATCCTTGGACCTGTGAGTGCCTGACTGTTGGAGAACTTTGTAGAGATAACTTTCACCAGTGTGTGATCCTTGGACCTGTGAGTGCCTGACTGTTGGAGAACTTTGTAGAGATAACTTTCACCAGTGTGTGATCCTTGGACCTGTGAGTGCCTGACTGTTGGAGAACTTTGTAGAGATAACTTTCACTAGTGTGTGATCCTTGGACCTGTGAGTGCCTGACTGTTGGAGAACTTTGTAGAGATAACTTTCACCAGTGTGTGATCCTTTTACCTGTGAGTGCCTGACTGTTGGAGAACTTTGAAGAGATAACTTACACCAGTGTGTGATCCTTGGACCTCTGAGTGCCTGACTGTTGGAGAACTTTGTAGGGATAACTTTCACCAGTGTGTGATCCTTTTACTTGTGAGTGCCTGACTGTTGGAGAACTTTGTAGAGATAACTTTCACTAGTGTGTGATCCTTGGACCTCTGAGTGCCTGACTGTTGGAGAACTTTGTAGGGATAACTTTCACCAGTGTGTGATCCTTTTACCTGTGAGTGCCTGACTGTTGGAGAACTTTGTAGAGATAACTTTCACTAGTGTGTGATCCTTGGACCTCTGAGTGCCTGACTGTTGGAGAACTTTGTAGGGATAACTTTCACCAGTGTGTGATCCTTTTACCTGTGAGTGCCTGACTGTTGGAGAACTTTGTAGAGATAACTTTCACTAGTGTGTGATCCTTGGACCTATGAGTGCCTGACTGTTGGAGAACTTTGTAGGGATAACTTTCACCAGTGTGTGATCCTTTTACCTGTGAGTGCCTGACTGTTGGAGAACTTTGTAGAGATAACTTTCACTAGTGTGTGATCCTTGGACCTGTGAGTGCCTGACTGTTGGAGAACTTTGTAGGGATAACTTTCACTAGTGTGTGATCCTTGGACCTCTGAGTGCCTGACTGTTGGAGAACTTTGTAGAGATAACTTTCACCAGTGTGTGATCCTTGGACCTGTTAGTGCCTGACTGTTGGAGAACTTTGTAGAGATAACTTTCACCAGTGTGTGATCCTTGGACCTCTGAGTGCCTGACTGTAGGAGAACTTTGTAGAGATAACTTTCACCAGTGTGTGATCCTTGGACCTGTGAGTGCCTGACTGTTGGAGAACTTTGTAGAGATAACTTTCACCAGTGTGTGATCCTTGGACCTCTGAATGCCTGACTGTTGGAGAACTTTGTAGGGATAACTTTCACCAGTGTGTGATCCTTGGACCTGTGAGTGCCTGGCTGTTGGAGAACTTTGTAGAGACAACTTTCACCAGTGTGTGCTCCTTGGACCTGTGAGTGCCTGACTGTTGGAGAACTTTGTAGAGATAACTTTCACCAGTGTGTGATCCTTGGACCTCTGAGTGCCTGACTGTTGGAGAACTTTGTAGGGATAACTTTCACCAGTGTGTGATCCTTGGACCTGTGAGTGCCTGGCGGTTGGAGAACTTTGTAGAGACAACTTTCACCAGTGTGTGATCCTTGGACCTGTGAGTGCCTGACTGTTGGAGAACTTTGTAGAGATAACTTTCACCAGTGTGTGATCCTTGGACCTGTGAGTGCCTGACTGTTGGAGAACTTTGTAGAGATAACTTTCACCAGTGTGTGATCCTTGGACCTGTGAGTGCCTGACTGTTGGAGAACTTTGAAGAGATAACTTTCACCAGTGTGTGATCCTTGGACCTCTGAGTGCCTGACTGTTGGAGAACTTTGTAGAGATAACTTTCACCAGTGTGTGATCCTTGGACCTGTGAGTGCCTGACTGTTGGAGAACTTTGTAGAGATAACTTTCACCAGTGTGTGATCCTTGGACCTGTGAGTGCCTGACTGTTGGAGAACTTTGTAGAGATAACTTTCACCAGTGTGTGATCCTTGGACCTGTGAGTGCCTGACTGTTGGAGAACTTTGTAGAGATAACTTTCACCAGTGTGTGATCCTTGGACCTGTGAGTGCCTGACTGTTGGAGAACTTTGTAGAGATAACTTTCACCAGTGTGTGATCCTTGGACCTGTGAGTGCCTGACTGTTGGAGAACTTTGTAGAGATAACTTTCACCAGTGTGTGATCCTTGGACCTGTGAGTGCCTGACTGTTGGAGAACTTTGTAGAGATAACTTTCACTAGTGTGTGATCCTTGGACCTGTGAGTGCCTGACTGTTGGAGAACTTTGTAGAGATAACTTTCACCAGTGTGTGATCCCTTTACCTGTGAGTGCCTGACTGTTGGAGAACTTTGAAGAGATAACTTACACCAGTGTGTGATCCTTGGACCTCTGAGTGCCTGACTGTTGGAGAACTTTGTAGGGATAACTTTCACCAGTGTGTGATCCTTTTACTTGTGAGTGCCTGACTGTTGGAGAACTTTGAAGAGATAACTTTCACCAGTGTGTGATCCTTGGACCTCTGAGTGCCTGACTGTTGGAGAACTTTGTAGAGATAACTTTCACTAGTGTGTGATCCTTGGACCTCTGAGTGCCTGACTGTTGGAGAACTTTGTAGGGATAACTTTCACCAGTGTGTGATCCTTTTACCTGTGAGTGCCTGACTGTTGGAGAACTCTGTAGAGATAACTTTCACTAGTGTGTGATCCTTGGACCTCTGAGTGCCTGACTGTTGGAGAACTTTGTAGGGATAACTTTCACCAGTGTGTGATCCTTTTACCTGTGAGTGCCTGACTGTTGGAGAACTTTGTAGAGATAACTTTCACTAGTGTGTGATCCTTGGACCTGTGAGTGCCTGACTGTTGGAGAACTTTGTAGGGATAACTTTCACTAGTGTGTGATCCTTGGACCTGTGAGTGCCTGACTGTTGGAGAACTTTGTAGAGATAACTTTCACCAGTGTGTGATCCTTGGACCTCTGAGTGCCTGACTGTTGGAGAACTTTGTAGACATAACTTTCACCAGTGTGTGATCCTTGGACCTCTGAGTGCCTGACTGTTGGAGAACTTTGTAGAGATAACTTTCACCAGTGTGTGATCCTTGGACCTCTGAGTGCCTGACTGTTGGAGAACTTTGTAGGGATAACTTTCACCAGTGTGTGATCCTTGGACCTCTGAGTGCCTGACTGTTGGAGAACTTTGTAGAGATAACTTTCACCAGTGTGTGATCCTTGGACCTGTGAGTGCCTGACTGTAGGAGAACTTTGTAGAGATAACTTTCACCAGTGTGTGATCCTTGGACCTGTGAGTGCCTGACTGTTGGAGAACTTTGTAGAGATAACTTTCACCAGTGTGTGATCCTTGGACCTCTGAGTGCCTGACTGTTGGAGAACTTTGTAGGGATAACTTTCACCAGTGTGTGATCCTTGGACCTGTGAGTGCCTGACTGTTGGAGAACTTTGTAGAGATAACTTTCACCAGTGTGTGATCCTTGGACCTGTGAGTGCCTGACTGTTGGAGAACTTTGTAGAGATAACTTTCACCAGTGTGTGATCCTTGGACCTGTGAGTGCCTGACTGTTGGAGAACTTTGTAGAGATAACTTTCACCAGTGTGTGATCCTTGGACCTCTGAGTGCCTGACTGTTGGAGAACTTTGTAGAGATAACTTTCACCAGTGTGTGATCCTTGGACCTCTGAGTGCCTGACTGTTGGAGAACTTTGTAGAGATAACTTTCACGAGTGTGTGATCCTTGGACCTCTGAGTGCCTGACTGTTGGAGAACTTTGTAGGGATAACTTTCACCAGTGTGTGATCCTTGGACCTCTGAGTGCCTGACTGTTGGAGAACTTTGTAGGGATAACTTTCACCAGTGTGTGATCCTTGGACCTCTGAGTGCCTGACTGTTGGAGAACTTTGTAGAGATAACTTTCACCAGTGTGTGATCCTTGGACCTGTGAGTGCCTGACTGTTGGAGAACTTTGTAGAGATAACTTTCACCAGTGTGTGATCCTTGGACCTGTGAGTGCCTGACTGTTGGAGAACTTTGTAGGGATAACTTTCACCAGTGTGTGATCCTTGGACCTCTGAGTGCCTGACTGTTGGAGAACTTTGTAGAGATAACTTTCACCAGTGTGTGATCCTTGGACCTCTGAGTGCATGACTGTTGGAGAACTTTCTAGGGATAACTTTCACCAGTGTGTGATCCTTGGACCTCTGAGTGCCTGACTGTTGGAGAACTTTGTAGTGATAACTTTCACCAGTGTGTGATCCTTGGACCTCTGAGTGCCTGACTGTTGGAGAACTTTGTAGGGATAACTTTCACCAGTGTGTGATCCTTGGACCTGTGAGTGCCTGACTGTTGGAGAACTTTGAAGAGATAATTTTCACCAGTGTGTGATCCATGGACCTGTGAGTGCCTGACTGTTGGAGAACTTTGAAGAGATAATTTTCACCAGTGTGTGATCCTTGGACCTGTGAGTGCCTGACTGTTGGAGAACTTTGAAGAGATAACTTTCACCAGTGTGTGATCCTTGGACCTGTGAGTGCCTGACTGTTGGAGAACTTTGAAGAGATAATTTTCACCAGTGTGTGATCCTTGGACCTGTGAGTGCCTGACTGTTGGAGAACTTTGAAGAGATAACTTTCACCAGTGTGTGATCCTTGGACCTGTGAGTGCCTGACTGTTGGAAAACTTTGAAGAGATAACTTTCACCAGTGTGTGATCCTTGGACCTGTGAGTGCCTGACTGTTGGAGAACTTTGAAGAGATAATTTTCACCAGTGTGTGATCCTTGGACCTGTGAGTGCCTGACTGTTGGAGAACTTTGTAGAGATAACTTTCACCAGTGTGTGATCCTTGGACCTGTGAGTGCCTGACTGTTGGAGAACTTTGAAGAGATAACTTTCACCAGTGTGTGATCCTTGGACCTGTGAGTGCCTGACTGTTGGAGAACTTTGAAGAGATAATTTTCACCAGTGTGTGATCCTTGGACCTGTGAGTGCCTGACTGTTGGAGAACTTTGAAGAGATAACTTTCACCAGTGTGTGATCCTTGGACCTGTGAGTGCCTGACTGTTGGAGAACTTTGAAGAGATAACTTTCACCAGTGTGTGATCCTTGGACCTGTGAGTGCCTGACTGTTGGAGAACTTTGAAGAGATAACTTTCACCAGTGTGTGATCCTTGGACCTCTGAGTGCCTGACTGTTGGAGAACTTTGTAGAGATAACTTTCACCAGTGTGTGATCCTTGGACCTGTGAGTGCCTGACTGTTGGAGAACTTTGTAGAGATAACTTTCACCAGTGTGTGATCCTTGGACCTCTGAGTGCCTGACTGTTGGAGAACTTTGAAGAGATAACTTTCACCAGTGTGTGATCCTTGGACCTCTGAGTGCCTGACTGTTGGAGAACTTTGTAGACATAACTTTCACCAGTGTGTGATCCTTGGACCTGTGAGTGCCTGACTGTTGGAGAACTTTGTAGGGATAACTTTCACCAGTGTGTGATCCTTTTACCTGTGAGTGCCTGACTGTTGGAGAACTTTGTAGAGATAACTTTCACTAGTGTGTGATCCTTGGACCTGTGAGTGCCTGACTGTTGGAGAACTTTGTAGGGATAACTTTCACTAGTGTGTGATCCTTGGACCTCTGAGTGCCTGACTGTTGGAGAACTTTGTAGAGATAACTTTCACCAGTGTGTGATCCTTGGACCTGTTAGTGCCTGACTGTTGGAGAACTTTGTAGAGATAACTTTCACCAGTGTGTGATCCTTGGACCTCTGAGTGCCTGACTGTAGGAGAACTTTGTAGAGATAACTTTCACCAGTGTGTGATCCTTGGACCTGTGAGTGCCTGACTGTTGGAGAACTTTGTAGAGATAACTTTCACCAGTGTGTGATCCTTGGACCTCTGAATGCCTGACTGTTGGAGAACTTTGTAGGGATAACTTTCACCAGTGTGTGATCCTTGGACCTGTGAGTGCCTGGCTGTTGGAGAACTTTGTAGAGACAACTTTCACCAGTGTGTGCTCCTTGGACCTGTGAGTGCCTGACTTTTGGAGAACTTTGTAGAGATAACTTTCACCAGTGTGTGATCCTTGGACCTCTGAGTGCCTGACTGTTGGAGAACTTTGTAAGGATAACTTTCACCAGTGTGTGATCCTTGGACCTGTGAGTGCCTGGCTGTTGGAGAACTTTGTAGAGACAACTTTCACCAGTGTGTGATCCTTGGACCTGTGAGTGCCTGACTGTTGGAGAACTTTGTAGAGATAACTTTCACCAGTGTGTGATCCTTGGACCTGTGAGTGCCTGACTGTTGGAGAACTTTGTAGAGATAACTTTCACCAGTGTGTGATCCTTGGACCTGTGAGTGCCTGACTGTTGGAGAACTTTGAAGAGATAACTTTCACCAGTGTGTGATCCTTGGACCTCTGAGTGCCTGACTGTTGGAGAACTTTGTAGAGATAACTTTCACCAGTGTGTGATCCTTGGACCTGTGAGTGCCTGACTGTTGGAGAACTTTGTAGAGATAACTTTCACCAGTGTGTGATCCTTGGACCTGTGAGTGCCTGACTGTTGGAGAACTTTGTAGAGATAAATTTCACCAGTGTGTGATCCTTGGACCTGTGAGTGCCTGACTGTTGGAGAACTTTGTAGAGATAACTTTCACCAGTGTGTGATCCTTGGACCTGTGAGTGCCTGACTGTTGGAGAACTTTGTAGAGATAACTTTCACCAGTGTGTGATCCTTGGACCTGTGAGTGCCTGACTGTTGGAGAACTTTGTAGAGATAACTTTCACCAGTGTGTGATCCTTGGACCTGTGAGTGCCTGACTGTTGGAGAACTTTGTAGAGATAACTTTCACTAGTGTGTGATCCTTGGACCTGTGAGTGCCTGACTGTTGGAGAACTTTGTAGAGATAACTTTCACCAGTGTGTGATCCCTTTACCTGTGAGTGCCTGACTGTTGGAGAACTTTGAAGAGATAACTTACACCAGTGTGTGATCCTTGGACCTCTGAGTGCCTGACTGTTGGAGAACTTTGTAGGGATAACTTTCACCAGTGTGTGATCCTTTTACTTGTGAGTGCCTGACTGTTGGAGAACTTTGAAGAGATAACTTTCACCAGTGTGTGATCCTTGGACCTCTGAGTGCCTGACTGTTGGAGAACTTTGTAGAGATAACTTTCACTAGTGTGTGATCCTTGGACCTCTGAGTGCCTGACTGTTGGAGAACTTTGTAGGGATAACTTTCACCAGTGTGTGATCCTTTTACCTGTGAGTGCCTGACTGTTGGAGAACTCTGTAGAGATAACTTTCACTAGTGTGTGATCCTTGGACCTCTGAGTGCCTGACTGTTGGAGAACTTTGTAGGGATAACTTTCACCAGTGTGTGATCCTTTTACCTGTGAGTGCCTGACTGTTGGAGAACTTTGTAGAGATAACTTTCACTAGTGTGTGATCCTTGGACCTGTGAGTGCCTGACTGTTGGAGAACTTTGTAGGGATAACTTTCACTAGTGTGTGATCCTTGGACCTGTGTGTGCCTGACTGTTGGAGAACTTTGTAGAGATAACTTTCACCAGTGTGTGATCCTTGGACCTCTGAGTGCCTGACTGTTGGAGAACTTTGTAGACATAACTTTCACCAGTGTGTGATCCTTGGACCTCTGAGTGCCTGACTGTTGGAGAACTTTGTAGAGATAACTTTCACCAGTGTGTGATCCTTGGACCTCTGAGTGCCTGACTGTTGGAGAACTTTGTAGGGATAACTTTCACCAGTGTGTGATCCTTGGACCTCTGAGTGCCTGACTGTTGGAGAACTTTGTAGAGATAACTTTCACCAGTGTGTGATCCTTGGACCTGTGAGTGCCTGACTGTAGGAGAACTTTGTAGAGATAACTTTCACCAGTGTGTGATCCTTGGACCTGTGAGTGCCTGACTGTTGGAGAACTTTGTAGAGATAACTTTCACCAGTGTGTGATCCTTGGACCTCTGAGTGCCTGACTGTTGGAGAACTTTGTAGGGATAACTTTCACCAGTGTGTGATCCTTGGACCTGTGAGTGCCTGACTGTTGGAGAACTTTGTAGAGATAACTTTCACCAGTGTGTGATCCTTGGACCTGTGAGTGCCTGACTGTTGGAGAACTTTGTAGAGATAACTTTCACCAGTGTGTGATCCTTGGACCTGTGAGTGCCTGACTGTTGGAGAACTTTGTAGAGATAACTTTCACCAGTGTGTGATCCTTGGACCTCTGAGTGCCTGACTGTTGGAGAACTTTGTAGAGATAACTTTCACCAGTGTGTGATCCTTGGACCTCTGAGTGCCTGACTGTTGGAGAACTTTGTAGAGATAACTTTCACGAGTGTGTGATCCTTGGACCTCTGAGTGCCTGACTGTTGGAGAACTTTGTAGGGATAACTTTCACCAGTGTGTGATCCTTGGACCTCTGAGTGCCTGACTGTTGGAGAACTTTGTAGGGATAACTTTCACCAGTGTGTGATCCTTGGACCTCTGAGTGCCTGACTGTTGGAGAACTTTGTAGAGACAACTTTCACCAGTGTGTGATCCTTGGACCTGTGAGTGCCTGACTGTTGGAGAACTTTGTAGAGATAACTTTCACCAGTGTGTGATCCTTGGACCTGTGAGTGCCTGACTGTTGGAGAACTTTGTAGGGATAACTTTCACCAGTGTGTGATCCTTGGACCTCTGAGTGCCTGACTGTTGGAGAACTTTGTAGAGATAACTTTCACCAGTGTGTGATCCTTGGACCTCTGAGTGCCTGACTGTTGGAGAACTTTGTAGGGATAACTTTCACCAGTGTGTGATCCTTGGACCTCTGAGTGCCTGACTGTTGGAGAACTTTGTAGGGATAACTTTCACCAGTGTGTGATCCTTGGACCTCTGAGTGCCTGACTGTTGGAGAACTTTGTAGGGATAACTTTCACCAGTGTGTGATCCTTGGACCTGTGAGTGCCTGACTGTTGGAGAACTTTGAAGAGATAATTTTCACCAGTGTGTGATCCATGGACCTGTGAGTGCCTGACTGTTGGAGAACTTTGAAGAGATAATTTTCACCAGTGTGTGATCCTTGGACCTGTGAGTGCCTGACTGTTGGAGAACTTTGAAGAGATAACTTTCACCAGTGTGTGATCCTTGGACCTGTGAGTGCCTGACTGTTGGAGAACTTTGAAGAGATAATTTTCACCAGTGTGTGATCCTTGGACCTGTGAGTGCCTGACTGTTGGAGAACTTTGAAGAGATAACTTTCACCAGTGTGTGATCCTTGGACCTGTGAGTGCCTGACTGTTGGAAAACTTTGAAGAGATAACTTTCACCAGTGTGTGATCCTTGGACCTGTGAGTGCCTGACTGTTGGAGAACTTTGAAGAGATAATTTTCACCAGTGTGTGATCCTTGGACCTGTGAGTGCCTGACTGTTGGAGAACTTTGTAGAGATAACTTTCACCAGTGTGTGATCCTTGGACCTGTGAGTGCCTGACTGTTGGAGAACTTTGAAGAGATAACTTTCACCAGTGTGTGATCCTTGGACCTGTGAGTGCCTGACTGTTGGAGAACTTTGAAGAGATAATTTTCACCAGTGTGTGATCCTTGGACTTGTGAGTGCCTGACTGTTGGAGAACTTTGAAGAGATAACTTTCACCAGTGTGTGATCCTTGGACCTGTGAGTGCCTGACTGTTGGAGAACTTTGAAGAGATAACTTTCACCAGTGTGTGATCCTTGGACCTGTGAGTGCCTGACTGTTGGAGAACTTTGAAGAGATAACTTTCACCAGTGTGTGATCCTTGGACCTCTGAGTGCCTGACTGTTGGAGAACTTTGTAGAGATAACTTTCACCAGTGTGTGATCCTTGGACCTGTGAGTGCCTGACTGTTGGAGAACTTTGTAGAGATAACTTTCACCAGTGTGTGATCCTTGGACCTCTGAGTGCCTGACTGTTGGAGAACTTTGAAGAGATAACTTTCACCAGTGTGTGATCCTTGGACCTCTGAGTGCCTGACTGTTGGAGAACTTTGTAGAGATAACTTTCACCAGTGTGTGATCCTTGGACCTGTGAGTGCCTGACTGTTGGAGAACTTTGTAGAGATAACTTTCACCAGTGTGTGATCCTTGGACCTGTGAGTGCCTGACTGTTGGAGAACTTTGAAGAGATAATTTTCACCAGTGTGTGATCCTTGGACCTGTGAGTGCCTGACTGTTGGAGAACTTTGAAGAGATAACTTTCACCAGTGTGTGATCCTTGGACCTGTGAGTGCCTGACTGTTGGAGAACTTTGTAGAGATAACTTTCACCAGTGTGTGATCCTTGGACCTGTGAGTGCCTGACTGTTGGAGAACTTTGAAGAGATAATTTTCACCAGTGTGTGATCCTTGGACCTGTGAGTGCCTGACTGTTGGAGAACTTTGAAGAGATAACTTTCACCAGTGTGTGATCCTTGGACCTGTGAGTTCCTGACTGTTGGAGAACTTTGTAGAGATAACTTTCACCAGTGTGTGATCCTTGGACCTGTGAGTGCCTGACTGTTGGAGAACTTTGAAGAGATAATTTTCACCAGTGTGTGATCCTTGGACCTGTGAGTGCCTGACTGTTGGAGAACTTTGAAGAGATAACTTTCACCAGTGTGTGATCCTTGGACCTGTGAGTGCCTGACTGTTGGAGAACTTTGTAGAGATAACTTTCATCAGTGTGTGATCCTTGGACCTGTGAGTGCCTGACTGTTGGAGAACTTTGAAGAGATAATTTTCACCAGTGTGTGATCCTTGGACCTGTGAGTGCCTGACTGTTGGAGAACTTTGTAGGGATAACTTTCACCAGTGTGTGATCCTTGGACCTCTGAGTGCCTGACTGTTGGAGAACTTTGTAGGGATAACTTTCACCAGTGTGTGATCCTTGGACCTCTGAGTGCCTGACTGTTGGAGAACTTTGTAGGGATAACTTTCACCAGTGTGTGATCCTTGGACCTGTGAGTGCCTGACTGTTGGAGAACTTTGAAGAGATAATTTTCACCAGTGTGTGATCCATGGACCTGTGAGTGCCTGACTGTTGGAGAACTTTGAAGAGATAATTTTCACCAGTGTGTGATCCTTGGACCTGTGAGTGCCTGACTGTTGGAGAACTTTGAAGAGATAACTTTCACCAGTGTGTGATCCTTGGACCTGTGAGTGCCTGACTGTTGGAGAACTTTGAAGAGATAATTTTCACCAGTGTGTGATCCTTGGACCTGTGAGTGCCTGACTGTTGGAGAACTTTGAAGAGATAACTTTCACCAGTGTGTGATCCTTGGACCTGTGAGTGCCTGACTGTTGGAAAACTTTGAAGAGATAACTTTCACCAGTGTGTGATCCTTGGACCTGTGAGTGCCTGACTGTTGGAGAACTTTGAAGAGATAATTTTCACCAGTGTGTGATCCTTGGACCTGTGAGTGCCTGACTGTTGGAGAACTTTGTAGAGATAACTTTCACCAGTGTGTGATCCTTGGACCTGTGAGTGCCTGACTGTTGGAGAACTTTGAAGAGATAACTTTCACCAGTGTGTGATCCTTGGACCTGTGAGTGCCTGACTGTTGGAGAACTTTGAAGAGATAATTTTCACCAGTGTGTGATCCTTGGACTTGTGAGTGCCTGACTGTTGGAGAACTTTGAAGAGATAACTTTCACCAGTGTGTGATCCTTGGACCTGTGAGTGCCTGACTGTTGGAGAACTTTGAAGAGATAACTTTCACCAGTGTGTGATCCTTGGACCTGTGAGTGCCTGACTGTTGGAGAACTTTGAAGAGATAACTTTCACCAGTGTGTGATCCTTGGACCTCTGAGTGCCTGACTGTTGGAGAACTTTGTAGAGATAACTTTCACCAGTGTGTGATCCTTGGACCTGTGAGTGCCTGACTGTTGGAGAACTTTGTAGAGATAACTTTCACCAGTGTGTGATCCTTGGACCTCTGAGTGCCTGACTGTTGGAGAACTTTGAAGAGATAACTTTCACCAGTGTGTGATCCTTGGACCTCTGAGTGCCTGACTGTTGGAGAACTTTGTAGAGATAACTTTCACCAGTGTGTGATCCTTGGACCTGTGAGTGCCTGACTGTTGGAGAACTTTGTAGAGATAACTTTCACCAGTGTGTGATCCTTGGACCTGTGAGTGCCTGACTGTTGGAGAACTTTGAAGAGATAATTTTCACCAGTGTGTGATCCTTGGACCTGTGAGTGCCTGACTGTTGGAGAACTTTGAAGAGATAACTTTCACCAGTGTGTGATCCTTGGACCTGTGAGTGCCTGACTGTTGGAGAACTTTGTAGAGATAACTTTCACCAGTGTGTGATCCTTGGACCTGTGAGTGCCTGACTGTTGGAGAACTTTGAAGAGATAATTTTCACCAGTGTGTGATCCTTGGACCTGTGAGTGCCTGACTGTTGGAGAACTTTGAAGAGATAACTTTCACCAGTGTGTGATCCTTGGACCTGTGAGTTCCTGACTGTTGGAGAACTTTGTAGAGATAACTTTCACCAGTGTGTGATCCTTGGACCTGTGAGTGCCTGACTGTTGGAGAACTTTGAAGAGATAATTTTCACCAGTGTGTGATCCTTGGACCTGTGAGTGCCTGACTGTTGGAGAACTTTGAAGAGATAACTTTCACCAGTGTGTGATCCTTGGACCTGTGAGTGCCTGACTGTTGGAGAACTTTGTAGAGATAACTTTCATCAGTGTGTGATCCTTGGACCTGTGAGTGCCTGACTGTTGGAGAACTTTGAAGAGATAATTTTCACCAGTGTGTGATCCTTGGACCTGTGAGTGCCTGACTGTTGGAGAACTTTGAAGAGATAACTTTCACCAGTGTGTGATCCTTGGACCTGTGAGTGCCTGACTGTTGGAGAACTTTGTAGAGATAACTTTCACCAGTGTGTGATCCTTGGACCTGTGAGTGCCTGACTGTTGGAGAACTTTGAAGAGATAACTTTCACCAGTGTGTGATCCTTGGACCTCTGAGTGCCTGACTGTTTGAGAACTTTGTAGAGATAACTTTCACCAGTGTGTGATCCTTGGACCTCTGAGTGCCTGACTGTTGGAGAACTTTGAAGAGATAACTTTCACCAGTGTGTGATCCTTGGACCTCTGAGTGCCTGACTGTTGGAGAACTTTGTAGAGATAACTTTCACCAGTGTGTGATCCTTGGACCTGTGAGTGCCTGACTGTTGGAGAACTTTGTAGAGATAACTTTCACCAGTGTGTGATACTTGGACCTCTGAGTGCCTGACTGTTGGAGAACTTTGAAGAGATAACTTTCACCAGTGTGTGATCCTTGGACCTCTGAGTGCCTGACTGTTGGAGAACTTTGTAGAGATAACTTTCACCAGTGTGTGATCCTTGGACCTGTGAGTGCCTGACTGTTGGAGAACTTTGTAGAGATAACTTTCACCAGTGTGTGATACTTGGACCTCTGAGTGCCTGACTGTTGGAGAACTTTGAAGAGATAACTTTCACCAGTGTGTGATCCTTGGACCTCTGAGTGCCTGACTGTTGGAGAACTTTGTAGAGATAACTTTCACCAGTGTGTGATCCTTGGACCTGTGAGTGCCTGACTGTTGGAGAACTTTGTAGAGATAACTTTCACCAGTGTGTGATACTTGGACCTCTGAGTGCCTGACTGTTGGAGAACTTTGAAGAGATAACTTTCACCAGTGTGTGATCCTTGGACCTCTGAGTGCCTGACTGTTGGAGAACTTTGTAGAGATAACTTTCACCAGTGTGTGATCCTTGGACCTCTGAGTGCCTGACTGTTGGAGAACTTTGTAGAGATAACTTTCACCAGTGTGTGATCCTTGGACCTCTGAGTGCCTGACTGTTGGAGAACTTTGTAGAGATAACTTTCACCAGTGTGTGATCCTTGGACCTCTGAGTGCCTGACTGTTGGAGAACTTTGAAGAGATAACTTTCACCAGTGTGTGATCCTTGGACCTCTGAGTGCCTGACTGTTGGAGAACTTTGAAGAGATAACTTTCACCAGTGTGTGATCCTTGGACCTGTGAGTGCCTGACTGTTGGAGAACTTTGAAGAGATAACTTTCACCAGTGTGTGATCCTTGGACCTGTGAGTGCCTGACTGTTGGAGAACTTTGTAGAGATAACTTTCACCAGTGTGTGATCCTTGGACCTCTGAGTGCCTGACTGTTGGAGAACTTTGTAGGGATAACTTTCACCAGTGTGTGATCCTTGGACCTCTGAGTGCCTGACTGTTGGAGAACTTTGTAGAGATAACTTTCACCAGTGTGTGATCCTTGGACCTGTGAGTGCCTGACTGTTGGAGAACTTTGTAGAGATAACTTTCACCAGTGTGTGATCCTTGGACCTGTGAGTGCCTGACTGTTGGAGAACTTTGAAGAGATAACTTTCACCAGTGTGTGATCCTTGGACCTGTGGCTAATTACTGACTGAGTTCCTAGACGTCAACTCTTATAACAACTCTTATACTTTAAGTGTATATTCATTTCTTTAACTAAAGTGTATTTGTTCCCTGATCCACTAAGTTGTGCATCATCATCTTCCCACATACATGTACAAGAATTAATAAACTGTATCTGAACAAATAATACATTCACTCTCCTTATCTTTATTATCTTTACTTTTATTATATTAAATCTTATTTATAATAAGGCAGAGTGAGAGTGGAGGTTGGTGAGGTCGACTGTGGCCTCCAGTGGCCTCACATTACCTCCAGTGACCTCACATTACCTCCAGTGACCTCACATTACCTCCAGTGACCTCACATTACCTCCAGTGACCTCACATTACCTCCAGTGACCTCACATTACCTCCAGTGACCTCACATTACCTCCAGTGGCCTCACATTACCTCCAGTGACCTCACATTACCTCCAGTGACATCACATTACCTCCAGTGACCTCACATTACCTCCAGTGACCTCACATTACCTCCAGTGACCTCACATTACCTCCAGTGACCTCACATTACTTCCAGTGACCTCACATTATCTCCAGTAGCCTCACATTACCTCCAGTGACCTCACATTACCTCCAGTGACCTCACATTACCTCCAGTAGCCTCACATTACCTCCAGTGACCTCACATTACCTCCAGTGACCTCACATTACCTCCAGTGACCTCACATTACCTCCAGTGACCTCACATTACCTCCAGTGACCTCACATTACCTCCAGTGACCTCACATTACCTCCAGTGGCCTCACATTACCTCCAGTAGCCTCACATTACCTCCAGTGACCTCACATTACCTTCAGTGACCTCACATTACCTCCAGTGACCTCACATTACCTCCAGTGAGCTCACATTACCTCCAGTGACCTCACATTACCTCCAGTGACCTCACATTACCTCCAGTGACCTCACATTACCTCCAGTGACCTCACATTACCTCCAGTAGCCTCACATTACCTCCAGTGACCTCACATTAACTCCAGTGACCTCACATTAACTCCAGTGACCTCACATTACCTCCAGTGACCTTACATTACCTCCAGTGACCTCACATTACCTCCAGTGACCTCACATTACCTCCAGTGACCTCACATTACCTCCAGTGACCTCACATTACCTCCAGTGACCTCACATTACCTCCAGTAGCCTCACATTACCTCCAGTCACCTCACATTACCTCCAGTGGCCTCACATTACCTCCAGTGGCCTCACATTACCTCCAGTGACCTCACATTACCTCCAGTGACCTCACATTACCTCCAGTGACCTCACATTACCTCCAGTGACCTCACATTACCTCCAGTGACCTCACATTACCTCCAGTGACCTCACATTACCTCCAGTGGCCTCACATTACCTCCAGTGACCTCACATTACCTCCAGTGGCCTCACATTACCTCCAGTGACCTCACATTACCTCCAGTGACCTCACATTACCTCCAGTGGCCTCACATTACCTCCAGTGGCCTCACATTACCTCCAGTGACCTCTACCTCCAGTGGCCTCACATTACCTCCAGTGACCTCACATTACCTCCAGTGGCCTCACATTACCTCCAGTGACCTCACATTACCTCCAGTGGCCTCACATTACCTCCAGTGGCCTCACATTACCTCCAGTGACCTCACATTACCTCCAGTGACCTCACATTACCTCCAGTGGCCTCACATTACCTCCAGTGACCTCACATTACCTCCAGTGGCCTCACATTACCTCCAGTGGCCTCACATTACCTCCAGTGGCCTCACATTACCTCCAGTGGCCTCACATTACCTCCAGTGACCTCACATTTCCTCCAGTGACCTCACATTACCTCCAGTGACCTCACATTACCTCCAGTGACCTCACATTACCTCCAGTGGCCTCACATTACCTCCAGTGGCCTCACATTACCTCCAGTGACCTCACATTACCTCCAGTGGCCTCACATTACCTCCAGTGGCCTCACATTACCTCCAGTGACCTCACATTACCTCCAGTGACCTCACATTACCTCCAGTGGCCTCACATTACCTCCAGTGGCCTCACATTACCTCCAGTGACCTCACATTACCTCCAGTGGCCTCACATTACCTCTGCTGGACTCACGGGATCATCGCTTCACCCTTCTCTCCATTCCCCATCATTTTTTCCTCTATTTACATTATCATGTTGAAACGAGGTAGTAACTACCCAGTCCCACCCTGGGGTCGTCAGTGTACCAGACGATGACATTATCTGTATTCCCACAGGCGGAGACTCTGAGTCGAATAAAATATATACACAAAATGGAAGAATATAAAAAGGTGAAATATATAAAATTTGGGAGAAAAGAAAGGCGGGGTTCAATTCTCTCAATAAAGAATATATGTTGCCACCACCTGCTCTTTTAGTAGTAAGTAAGTAAGTAAGTTTATTTAGGTATACACAAATACAGTTACATAGAATTATCATACATAGCAGCTATGTGTAGAGAACCTGGGATAACCCAAAAAAGTCAGACAGAGTGACTTATTTCCACGGGGTCCTTTATTTCCATGAGGAGAAAGGAAAGTTGTAGCAGATGAGAAAGAAACGAAATTTGGGTTGGAGCTGGAAAATCCAATTGAAAATCCAATGGTAAATACTAGCTCTTATGTGGTTTGGTCTGAAAAGTGAGCAGCAAACACTTTATCAGGAGTGTAGATGAATGGTTCAGAGAAGCGACAAGTTGATAAATTAGACACGTGTACAACACTTGGGTATCTTTAATGAGGAAACGTTCCACCACACAGTGGCTTCATCAGTCCATACAAAGGAGAATGTTGAAGAACAGGAGGAGTTTGAGGTAATCAGTCCCTAAGCCTTGAGTCGATATGATCAGTCAAATGTGGTACCACCCACGACTGCTGCACCTCTCCTGCCTAGAGTATATAAGCCACTTCCTCGCACATTGTTACGCAGAAAGGTGGAATAGCTTGGGGCTAGAGGCTTGCCTAAGGGCCAAGGTAAAAGTTACACCCATGTCAAGCATAAAAAGGCCACCCAGGGCTATCCCAGTCAAAACAGAAAGCTCTAAACCAGTATTTATACTTCAATGGGTTGGTTAACAGAGAGTTAGGCAAAAATCCTAAGCAGGAAAATACATCTATTTATTCAGCGTAATACTATATACACACTCTAGAGAACACTTTCATGTATCTCGTATCCCGAACACCCACATAGCGGGCACAAGAAGCAGGCAGCTGGCGGTCCAGTAACCATAACACTAGGCCTAGTCAGCGCCAGGCCATCACTACTCCAATACCAACCCCATTTGTTATTTCCTCACTCATCCCACGGCACCCTGACCATGTCAGAGCCTAGGTGAGCATACTGGCAAGCCATAGAGGAGCCTACGGCTTGAGTTAGCTAAACAAAAGGAGTACACAACTACAAGCTTAGCTTAAATACACAGCAGCTCCGAGGCCAGCCTCCAAGCCATGCTGACTCCACGTGACTGCCCCAAGCCACACTTACCCCGCGTACCCAAACACAGTTGGAAAATAAATCCCTAGCAGGATTTCTTGATAATTATAGTTTACCCTACTTTACACTTCCCCAAAAGCACATTATGAATTATAAAATTATGCTATACAGTTAAAACATTCATACTATTATGACACCCTTCTCTACTGGATACACATTACAATGTCATGCAGAACCCTGCATAACACTCCCACCCCCAGACCATAGGTCTCAGTCTGCTAGCGGGGTCCCTATGGACACCGCTAGGCAAAAGGAAACAGAAAGAAAATAAATCCCACATTAAGGTCTGAGGCAATGGGTAAAAATGATAACTGGGGAATGACCACCATACAGTCACGGTCTTCTGGTAATACAAATGTGCAATTTTAACAAACTGAGGTACTAGATTGCTGACATGTGAAACTTGCCGAACATAAAAGTGATCAATTTCTATGCAAAACGAGCCCACAGTCACGTTCTTAGACAATTGTGTTTGGAAAAGGCACCATCACAACACAGCGCTGGCCAGGCACTGGCGTTGATGCATTTTACCTAAATTACATCAAGCAAACTTATAAACGAGCAAGTTAACTTTGTACAAAAGTGCCCCTGAGGAATGCTGTTTTATGAAGTAACACCAAAGTTCAGTATGTTGCAAGACAGACCAAACTGTAGGTGCCACCAAAAAACTTTTAAACAGTAAGTACATTTTCCAGGAGGATTTCAGAAAAAAGAAAAACTGGTTCCCCATGACACTTCTGCGAGAATCAGGAGAGCACAGGAGAGGGGGAAAATATCAGTCCCCCCCCCCCAAAAAAAAAAGGTGGATAGTCACATAAATCTTGTTGGTGGGACTGTGGCCGTAAAACCCTGGAGTCATCACTGAAGACCCCCAGAAGGTGAACCTCCCGGGCCGACACCTGCATGTCATTCCAAGGACCCTGGAGTCACCCAACTGGTGATCCAAAAAAAAGGGAAAAATGAAAAGGTCCTGGAGAACCTAAACACCTTGGATCAAGAGACATGACCCAAACAGTATGGGAGATCACTGCCAACCTCACATTCACTAAAACTTGCAGGTCCAACAGTCTCTATACCAACATAAAACGGAGGCGAGGCATCCCAGCCAACACATAAAAAACGTAGCACACCTTACCTAGGCATGGCACTTGATGTGACTACCCCCCAAAACACACACACACTAGGTATCATGATACCTCTAGTTTCAGCTCAACCTGCCCTTCTCCTTTGGGTGGTCTAGGGTTCCATCTACTCGTCTACCGCAAATCACTGCAAAACAAGAATAGATATGTGATCTATACACTACATCGTGCACTTTAAACACGAGACAAGGCATCAGCAACCACATTCTCTGCTCCCTTCACATAATGCATATAAATGACCTCATGGGAGACAGGAGCTGTAGTGGGGAAACGAGTGTAGTCAAGGACAAGATAAAACCAATATTACAAACTAGTAATACCACAGGAAATAGCAAACAAGAGGACTCCACTAGCAATAGTGAGGATATATTCCCAAAAACAACTGGTGAGAGCCCCATTGTTGGTGCTAGTGAGGGTAGGAATAAGACAGGTAAACATGCACCAACAGGGAATACAGTCACAGAAACCCAAGGCAAACAGAAACAAAGCCTGTGCACATACTATGCACTTGGTATCTGCAGGCATGGGAAATCTGGAAAAACAGATGGGACGTGCAACTAAGACCACCCTAGAAAATGCCGTGCCCATATGACAACAGGAAAATGCAAACTCCCTTCCTGTAAGCTTTTTCACCCTGAAATGTGTCCCTCTTCAGTACAGGAAAGACTGTGCTATAACTTAAATTGCAGGACACACCATCTAAAGGGGACAAAAAGATACAAAACATCCAGGCCATGGGAAAACATGGGTAGCCACAGCCACTCAAGAGGGAGAGGTTTTTAGTGCCAGGAAGGAAAAAAAACTGGCAGGAAATGGCGGAAATCGTACACCAAATCCAGTCATTCCTGGAGTGGAACCACAGTCGATGGCCTCCACTCCAAACCAACAGATACAGATACTAATGCCGGAAAAAAAGTCCCCCCCTTCAGTACCAACAATACCACCAGTCCAGTGACATTCTTCTTTGCAAATATACAGGGTCTAAAGCCAGCAAAGAGCAACAAAATACCTTTCATCCGTGGACTGCTTGCCGAGGCAAATGCAATGTTCGCGGCTTTCACAGAGACCCACATAAAGGATCACTTGGACAACGAAATATGGATCCCAGGTTACAACCTATACAGATGTGACAGAGTGAGCAGGCAAAAAGGGGGGGAGGTTGACCTGTACATCGCAGAGTCACTTATTTGCACAGAACTGCTTAATGCCTCAAATGATGTAGTGGAAGTTTTAGCAGTAAAGATCGAGAACCAAAACCTAGTCATTGTGGTAGTCTACAAGCCTCCAGATGCAACGTCCCAGTAAGTCCAGGTACAGCCGTTAAAAATTGACCACTGTCTGGAAAATCTGCCAGCTCCTGCCCCCAACATCTTGCTCCTGGGGGATTTCAACTTAAGGCACCTAAAATGAAGGAATATAGCAAATAATGTTGTTGCAGTGATAACACCAGGAGGCAGCTCTGACGAGAACTCACACACACACGAGCTTTTAAATATCTGCACAAAATTCAATTTAAACCAGCAAATAATAGAGCCTACTAGACTGGAGAATACAATAGACCTCATCTTCACTAACAATGATGATCTGGTACGAAATGTCACCATATCAAAAACAATATACTCAGATCACAATATAATCGAGGTTCAGACATGAGTGCGCGGAGAACCAGACCGACATAATGAGATTAGTCACGAGGGAGCATTCACCAAATTTAACTTCAATAACAAAAACATAAAGTGGGACCATGTAAACCAAGTCCTAATCGATATAAGCTGGGAAGATAAACTAAGCAACACAAACCCCAACTTATGCCTAGAACAGATTAACTCGGTGGCACTCGATGTATTCACAAGGCTTATTCCTCTAAGAAAAAGGAGGAGTAGATGTAAAATAGAAAGAGACAGGTGCTCCCTTTATAGGCGACGGAAAAGAATTACAGAGCCGCTAAAAGAGGCCAATATATCTGAAATACGTAGGGAGTCACTGGTCAGAGAAATAGCAAACATCGAACTTAAGCTAAAGGAATCTTATAGGAGTCAGGAATCGCGGGAAGAACCAAAAGCCATAAATGAAATCGAAAGAAACCCAAAGTATTTCTTTTCCTATGTCAAATCAAAGACGAGAACAACGTCCAGTATTGGGCCCCTACTTAAACAAGATGGGTCCTACACAGATGACAGCAAGGAAATGAGTGAGCTACTCAAGTCCCAATATGACTCAGTTTTTAGCAAGCCGCAAACCAGACTGAGAGTCGAAGATCAAAATTAATTTTTTATGAGAGAGCCACAGAATTTGGTTAGCACAAGCCTATCTGATGTTATCATGACGCCAAATGACTTCGAACAGGCGATAAATGACATGCTCATGCACTCTGCCCCAGGGCCAGACTCATGGAACTCGATGTTCATCAAGAACTGCAAAAAACCCCTATCATGAGCTTTTACCATCCTATGTAGAGGAAGCATGGACACGGGGGTCGCACCACAGCTACTAAAAACAACAGACATAGCCCCACTCCACAAAGGGGGCAGTAAAGCAATAGCACTAACATCCCATATCATAAAAATCTTTGAAAGGGTCCTAAGAAGAAAGATCGCCACCCATCTAGAAACCCATCAATTACACAATCCAGGGCAACATGGGTTTAGAACAGGTCGCTCCTGTCTGTCTCAACTATTGGATCACTACGACAAGGTCCTAGATGCACTAGAAGACAAAAAAGAATGCAGATGTAATATATACAGACTTTGCAAAAGCCTGCGACAAGTGTGACCACGGCGTAATAGCGCACAAAATGCCTGCGAAAGGAATAACAGGAAAAGTTGGTAGATGGATCTATAATTTCCTCACAAACAGAACACAAAGAGTAGTAGTCAACAGAGTAAAGTCCGAGGCAGCTACGGTGAATAGCTCTGTTCCACAAGGCACAGTACTCGCTCCCATCTTGTTTCTCATCCTCATATCTGACATAGACAAGGATGTCAGCCACAGCACCGTGTCTGCCTTTGCAGATGACACCCGAATCTGCATGACAGTGTCTTCCATTGCAGACACTGCAAGGCTCCAGGCGGACATCAACCAAATCTTTCAGTGGGCTGCAGAAAACAATATGAAGTTCAATGATGAGAAATTTCAATTACTCAGATATGGTAAACACGAGGAAATTAAAACTTCATCAGAGTACAAAACTAATTCTGGCCACAAAATAGAGCGAAACACCAACGTCAAAGACCTAGGAGTGATCATGTCGGAGGATCTCACCTTCAAGGACCATAACATTGTATCAATCGCATCTGCTAGAAAAATGACAGGATGGATAATGAGAACCTTCAAAACTAGGGATGCCAAGCCCATGATGACACTCTTCAGGTCACTTGTTCTATCTAGGCTGGAATATTGCTGCACACTAACAGCACCTTTCAAGGCAGATGAAACTGCTGACCTAGAAAATGTACAGAGAACCTTCACGGCACACATAACGGAGATAAAACACCTCAATTACTGGGAACGTTTGAAGTTCCTGAACATGTATTCCCTGGAACGCAGGCAGGAGAGATACATGATTATATACACCTGGAAAATCCTAGAGGGACTAGTACCGAACTTGCACACGAAAATCACACTCAACGAAAACAAAAGACTTGGCAGACGATGCACCATCCCCCCAATGAAAAGCAGGGGTGTCACTAGCATGTTAAGAGACCATACAATAAGCGTCAGGGGCCCGAGACTGTTCAACTGCCTCCCAGCATACATAAGGGGGATTGCCAATAGACCCCTGGCAGTCTTCAAGCTGGCACTGGACAAGCACCTAAAGTCGGTGGAAATAAATGGTATAAAATACCGACACAATGGCAATATAAACACAAATGCAGTATAATGTGATCCTTTATTGACTACGTTTCGCCCACACAGTGGGCTTTTTCAAGTCACAAACAGAACTACCTGGGGTGGAAGGAACGCGAGTATTTATAGTCCGGCTGAGGTCAGGTGAAGAATGCTGCATCTGATGATGTACCGAGTGGGGCTATAGAGTCTAAAAACTTGGGTAGCTTGGAAAGGAGATTGGATAAGTTTGTGAGCAGACCTTCTACAGTGTTCTTATGTGGGATAGCGATGAAGAAGTTTCTTGGCAAGTGGTTCAGCTATGTTATAGAAGCCACTATTCTGGTTGAAGTTGTCGGATATAGAAATAAGTGATGATTCCAGGATTCTTCGGTATTGAGTGTTGTCTTCTGTGGCGATAAGTCTTGAGTTTCTGTAGTTTATCAAGTGGTTGTGTGAATTACGGTGTTGTACGCAGGCATTCCTTGTGTCGTCAGACCTGCTTGCGTATTGGTGTTCTGAAATACGTGTTTGGAGGTCCCTTGATGTTTCGCCCACGTATAACTTGTTGCAGTCATTACAAGGGATTATGTATACCCCTGCAGAGGATGGAGGCTTGTCCTGCCTACTAATGGTGATGTCCTTGATGGTCGTGGTTGTGGAGGTAGATACTTGGAATGATGTTTTGGCAAAGATGTTGGAAACATGTTTGGCAATGGAGTTGGTGGGAAGGACTATGTATCTCTTCTCGGCAGTGTCTTCTCTAGGTGTGTTGAAGATGTTTAATGCTCGTCGTCTGCAGTCTCTGATGAAGTGACGAGGATAGTGGAGTTTGGAAAATACTTGTTCAATTATAGTGCATTCTTCCTCAAGGAACTCGTTGCTGCAGATTCTGAGTGCACGCAGGAAGAAGCCTATAATTACACCACGTTTGGTTTTGGTGTCGTGGTGAGAGTAGAAGTGGAGAAGATCGTTTTGGTTGGTGGGTTTTCGATAGACTTTAAAACGAAGTTCGTGGTCAGCTTTGCAGAGTAGAACATCAAGGAAAGGAAGAGTGTTGTCGACTTCTTCTTCAAGTGTGAACTGGATTGAAGGCTCGACCTGGTTGAGCTTGTCTTGGAGAGCTTGAACGTTGAAGCGTTTAGGAGTTATGAGGAGAATGTCGTCAACATAACGGAGCCAGGTGACAGACGAAGGAATAATGGTGGAGAAACGTTCGGCTTCTAGATGTTCCATGTATAGGTTCGCCAGGACTGCACTGAGTGGCGAACCCATGGGTAGTCCAAAAGTCTGCTGAAAGAGGTGATTTTCGAAAGAGAAACACGTAAAGCCAACACATAGTTCAACAAGGTCGATGAAATCGCTGGCTGGAATGGGAAGATCAAGTGAATCGTCAATTTTCCTGCGCAAGAGATCGATGGCTTCTTTAGTAGGTACTTTAGTGAATAGGGAAGTCACGTCAAGGCTGGAAAGTTTCTTGTTCCTGATGTTGATGTTGCGGATGCGATTGAGAAGATCACCTGAGTGTTTGAGATGTGCTGGACTGATAGTGCCCAAGAGTTTCGAGAGGTGTTTGGCGAGAATTCCTGAGAGCTGGTGGGGAGCACTGCCTATTCCCGAGGATATGGGCCTCAGTGGGATACCAGGCTTGTGAGTCTTTGGCAGGCCGTACATTCTGGCAGGTCTGGGGTTGCTGGGCATGGTGTGCAGAAGTTTCTTCCCTTGTTCTGAGCTCCTCAGAATGCGGCGAGTCCTTTGAAGAAAAGTATTAGTAAGGTTGTCCACTTGGTTAGTTGTGAGAGGTTTGTAGGTATCTGGGTCATTAAGTAGATTGAGCATTTTGTTCCTGTAATCGTCAGTGTTCATGATAACAACACCACCTCCAACCAAAACGATCTTCTCCACTTCTACTCTCACCACGACACCAAAACCAAACGTGGTGTAATTATAGGCTTCTTCCTGCGTGCACTCAGAATCTGCAGCAACGAGTTCCTTGAGGAAGAATGCACTATAATTGAACAAGTATTTTCCAAACTCCACTATCCTCGTCACTTCATCAGAGACTGCAGACGACGAGCATTAAACATCTTCAACACACCTAGAGAAGACACTGCCGAGAAGAGATACATAGTCCTTCCCACCAACTCCATTGCCAAACATGTTTCCAACATCTTTGCCAAAACATCATTCCAAGTATCTACCTCCACAACCACGACCATCAAGGACATCACCATTAGTAGGCAGGACAAGCCTCCATCCTCTGCAGGGGTATACATAATCCCTTGTAATGACTGCAACAAGTTATACGTGGGCGAAACATCAAGGGACCTCCAAACACGTATTTCAGAACACCAATACGCAAGCAGGTCTGACGACACAAGGAATGCCTGCGTACAACACCGTAATTCACACAACCACTTGATAAACTACAGAAACTCAAGACTTATCGCCACAGAAGACAACACTCAATACCGAAGAATCCTGGAATCATCACTTATTTCTATATCCGACAACTTCAACCAGAATAGTGGCTTCTATAACATAGCTGAACCACTTGCCAAGAAACTTCTTCATCGCTATCCCACATAAGAACACTGTAGAAGGTCTGCTCACAAACTTATCCAATCTCCTTTCCAAGCTACCCAAGTTTTTAGACTCTATAGCCCCACTCGGTACATCATCAGATGCAGCATTCTTCACCTGACCTCAGCCGGACTATAAATATTCGCGTTCCTTCCACCCCAGGTAGTTCTGTTTGTGACTTGAAAAAGCCCACTGTGTGGGCGAAACGTAGTCAATAAAGGATCACATTATACTGCATTTGTGTTTATATTGCCACCTAAAGTCGGTACCTGACCAGCCGGGCTGTGACTCGTACGTTGGTTTGCGTGCAGCCAGCAGTAACAGCCTGGTTGATCAAGCTCTGATCCACCAGGAGGCCTGGTCACAGACCGGGCCGCGGGGGCGTTGACCCCCGGAACTCTCTCCAGGTAAACTCCAGGTAAATGAATCACAAGATTAAGAGGTTGGAGAAACAAGACCCATCTCGTAAGTCTCTGATTGTGGTTCCTCATTAAGTGGAGGAAACGTAAAGGATTATGGTCACTATACACCGTTATAGGGTTACACAGTTATAGGGTGAACTGATGATGATATGTACACCTCAAGATGTTGCACTGCCAACACTAAAGCAAGAGCCTCCTTTTCTATGGTGGCATAGTGCTGCTGTTATTTCTTCAGTTTTGCCGAAAAGTAGCTGACTGGCAACAATTGTCCCGCTACTTCTTGCAGTAACACAGCCCCAACACCAGTATCACTGGCATCTACTTGTAGGGAAAATGGCAATGTGAAATTAGGACTAGCCAGCACAGGAGCACTTGTAAGCAAAGCTTTTACATGTTCAAATGCCATCTGACACTTCATATCCCACACAAATGTACACTTGGGGCTAGTCAGGTCAGTGAGTGGAGAGATCACCTTTGACAAATTTGGACAGAACTTAAATAACAAAAAAGGCACAATACTGTGACTGGAATGATACACAAATAACCCGCACATAGAAGAGAGGAGATTACAACGACGCTTCGATCCGACTTGGACCATTTACAAAATCACACTAACGAGAAGTAGAGCAGGACGTGCATATATAGGCAAGAAGAGGTAGTGGTAGTAGTGGTAGTAGTAGTAGTAGTAGTAGTAGTAGTAGTAGTAGTAGTAGTAGTAGTAGTAGTAGTAGTAGTAGTAGTAGCAGTAGTAGTAGTAGTAATAATAGTAGAAGTGGGCACCTAGCTCCCTTGCAGTGCTCCCCTTTCTTTGTATTTGACTGGCTCCTCCTCCTTTCTTCCCCTTTGCTTCTTCCTTCCATCTCTGCCACTACTACTACCACTTCTACTACTACTACTACTACTACTACTACTACTACTACTACTACTACTACTACTACTACTACTACTACCACTACCTCTTCCTGCCTATATATAGCCGTCCTGCTCTACTTCTCGTTAGTGTGACTTTGTAAATGGTCCAAGTCGGACTGAAACGTCGTCGTAAGCCCCTCTCTTCTATGTGTGGGATATTTGTGTATTGGACAGAACTTTCTATAAAATGTTACCATGCCCACAAAACGCATAACCTCCTTCCTGTTCTTTGGTACAGGATAATTGTCTGAAGCCTCCCCATTGGCATTCACTGGGGCCACCTTCCCCTGGCCAATAACATGTCCTAGAAAAGTTACCTGGGCTTGCCCAAAAACACTCTTTGCCAAATTAACCTTGAGCTAAGCACCAGTGAGCCTAGAGAAAAGCTCTCTAAGCTGCCTCACATGCTCTGACCAACAGTCGCTAAAAATAACCAGGTCATCAATATAACACCTCACGCCCATTAGGCCATGTATAACCTCCTGCATTATGCGTTGAAAACAGGAGGGTGCATTACGAAGCCCAAAGGGGAGAACTTTGTACTGAAAAAGCCCATCCAGCGTTACAAAAGCAGAGATGTCACTGGCATGTGGTGTTAAAGGTATCTGGTAGTAACCCTTCAACAGGTCTAACTTGCTTACATATTTAGCTCCCATCACTGCATCAATGACATCATCCATTCTAGGAAGAGGAAAACAATCAGCTTTAGTTATTAAATTAACCTTACAGTAGTCAGTGCACATCCTCATGGTGCCATCTGGCTTGGGAACCATCAGACAGAGGGATGCCCACTCACTCTTGCTTGGTATTATTAAATCATTGTCAAGTAGAAATTTCACCTCCTTCTCCATACTTTTTCTCTTTTGTGGGTTCATTCTGTAAGGGATCTGCCGAATTGGTTCAGCTTCCCTTACATCTATATCATGGGGCTTTAGCTTGCTTACACGAGGGATATCCCCAAACAAATCCTCAAAATTCCAGAAAAGCTGAACATTCTCAGCAACCCTTTCCTTACTAAGACCTAACATACATTGTGAAGGGTCTTTTAACAATGCCCTGTTACTAAGGTGCACATATGTGGCCTCCTGTGCATCAGTGTCCACCCCTGGGTCACCTACTATATTTACACACGCCACACCTTTTTGGTGGTACCTTTTCAGCCTGTTTATATGTACCACCCGTTCAGACTTCCGCCACCCAGGTGTGTGAATTCTGTAACTTTGATCTGTGACCTTTTCCACCACCTTGTATGGCTCACTGAACTTTGTTTTTAAGGCATTACCAGGCACCGGCTCCAATGCTAGTACCTCTTCTCCCACTTCAAAGGTATGGGGCACGGCCTTGAGGTGAAATTGTTTCTTCATCTTGGTTTGGCTGATGTGCAGGTTTTCAGCCGCCAAACACTTCATGTGACCCAAACGATCTCTGAAAGCGAGAAATCTTCCAAGGAGGCAGCCTCACAATCCTCACCAAGCCAGTAATCCTTCAAAATCGTCAGTGGTCCCCATACCTGGTGACCATAGATCAGTTCGAAGGGACTGTAGCGTAATGAGTCCTGAGTGCTGTCCCACACCACAAATAAAAGGAGGAGGATACCCTCATCCCAGTCCTTCTGGTACTAGGCACAATAAGCACCCAGCATAGTTTTGAGAGACTGGTGAAACCACTCCACAACCCCTTGACTCTCTTGGGTGATAAGAGGTGTAGGTCGTCATTTTAATATTAAACTCCCCCAAAACCGTGCAAAAATTTTTAGATGTAAAATTTGACCCCTGACCTGTCTGAATTTTCTTAGGGATCCTGACCTGCATAAAAAAATTTCACTAATGCTCTCAAGACCACACATGTTGTAATTTTACGTAGTGGAATTGCCTCCGGAAACCTGGTAGAGGAGCAAATAATAGTAAGTAAGCACTGGTTTCCCATCTTGGTCCTGGGTGGTGGCCCCACACAATCCACCACCAGCCTGCTAAAAGGTTCTCCAGCTACTGTAATAGGGTTAAGAGGGGCAGGTTTAATTCCCTGATTAGGTTTTCCTACCCTTTGGCAAACTGGGCATGATTCTACATGCTTACCCACTGATTCCCATACCTGGGGCCAGTAAAAATGTTTAGAAATCTTGCCCATAGTCTTTTTAACACCTAAATGTCCTCCATGGGAACATCGTGGGCCAGACACAAAACCTGATACCTAAATGGTTCTGGCACCACCACTTTGTAGAGTGCCTTCCTTGCTCCATCATTAGATGTCGCATCCAATAGGGTTTTTCGCATCAAAATACCGTCTGCAAAAAAGAAACATTTAGTTAGTCGAGAGGCCTCTTCCTCAGTAATAGCAGATGACCGAATAGCTTTTAGGGTGTCGTCACACCCCTGGGCCTCGATCAACTGCTCTCGAGTAGGAGTCACCCCCCCCCGATACCAGCTCCAAGACCCCCACTCAAACAGGGTCCTGCCTGGGATGGTTCATCACAACCCTGAGCCCCCTGCAGGCTAGGCTCGAGGAATAGATTTCCCAAACCCAAATCATCCCCAGGGTCTAAAGAGTCACAGAGAGAGACTGCACTCTTATCTTTTGACATTTTCCTAGCAGTAGCACACACTGGAAATAACTCCCTATACAGACAAAGGTGAAGAGTTAGAGCTGCTGGGAGGGGCCAATATATCTGAAATTTGAAGGGAGGCACTGGTCAATGAAACTGCAGATATCGAACTTAAACTGAAGAAATCCTACAAGAGACAAGAATCACAGGAAGAACCAAAAGCCATCAAGGAAACTGAAAACCAAAAACAAAATACTGTTTCTCATATGCCAAATCTAAGGTAAAAACATCATCCAGTATTGGGCCCCTCCTTAGGAGCGATGGGACATACACAGATGACAGCCAAGAAATGAGTGAAATAATAAAGTCCCAAATAAGACTGAGTGTTCAGCGAGCCACTGCCCAGACTAAGGGTCGGCAATCCAAATGAATTCTTTATGAACGAAGCCCAAAATTTTGTCATCTCAAAAATCTTGGATATTATCCTAACTTCACAAGACTTTGAAAAGGCAATAAATGATATGCCCATGCACTCTGCCCCAGGCCCGTGTTCACCAAGAATGCCTTCAGCATTCTATAGAGAGGAAGCATGGACTCAGAGTTCATCCCACACCCACTAAAACCAACAGACATAGCCCCACTCTACAAAGGTGGCGGTAAAGCAGTTGCAAAGAACTACAGACCAATAACACTAACATCCCACTAACATCTAAGAAGCAACATCCCACTAACATCTAAGAAGCAACATCCCACTAACATCTAAGAAGCAAGATCGCCAGTCACTTAGATACCCATCAATTACACAACCCAGGGCAACACGGGTTTAGAGCAGGTCGCTCCTGCCTGTCCCAGCTACTGGACCACTATGAGAATGTCCTGGATGTTGTAGAGGATAAACAAAATACAGATGTAGTATACACAGACTTTGCAAAAGCTTTCGACAAGTGTGACTATGGTGTAATAGCGCACAAAATGCAGGATAAAGGGATAACAGGAAAAGTTGGTAGATGGATCTATAACTTCCTGGCAAACAGAACACAAAGAGTAACGGTAAACAGGGTAAAGTCCCAGGCACCTACGTTGTAAAGTTCTGTGCCACAAGGCACGGTACTCCCTCCCATTCTATTCCTCATCCTCATTTCTGACATAGACAGAGATGTAAGCTATAGCTCCGTGTCATCCATTTGTGGATGACACCCGGACTGCCATGGCAATGACCTCCATTGAAAACACTGCAAGACTCCAAGCGGACATCAACCAAATCTTTAAATGGGCCACTCAAAACAATATGAACTTCAGCTACTCAGATATGGAACATTTGAGGAAATTAAAAAAGGTATCAGGGTATACGACAAATTCTAACCATACAATAAAGTGAAAAAGTAAAGTGAAGGACCTGGGAATGATAATGTCAGAGGATCTCGCCTTTGCAGGCCACAACAATGTATCTACCGCATCTGCTAGGAAAATAATAGGATGGATAATGAGAACCTTCAAAACTAGGGACGCCAAGCCCATGATGATTCTCTTCAAATCGCTTGTTCTCTCTAGGCTGGAATACTGCTGTACACTAACGGCCCCCTT
>NW_027195290.1:75000-140000 GCF_038502225.1 Cherax quadricarinatus
ACTGGCTGAGGTGGCAAGAAGAGCTCACTCGAGCAGAGCAAAGTTACTGGTAATGGGCGATTTCAACCACAGGGAGATCGACTGGGAAAACCTGGAGCCACATGGGGGTCCCAAAACATGGAGAGCCAAGATGATGGATGTGGTACTTGAAAACCTCATGCATCAACATGTCAGGGACACAACCAGAGAGAGAGGGGAGGATGAGCCAGCAAGACTGGATCTTGTGTTCACCCTGAGCAGTTCAGACATTGAGGACATCACTTACGAGAGGCCCCTTGGAGCTAGCGATCATGTGGTTCTGAGTTTTGATTATATAGTAGAGTTACAAGTGGAGAAGGTAACAGGAACTGAAGGGGTCAGGCCAAACTATAAAAGGGGGGGACTACACAGGTATGAGAAACTTCCTGCAGGAGGTTCAGTGGGACAGAGAAATGGTAGGAAAATCAGTAAACGAGAAGATGGAATATGTGGCAACAAAGTGCAAGGAGGCAGAGGAAAGTTTTGTTCCCAAGGGAAACAGAAATAATAGGAAGACCAAAACGAGTCCTTGGTTTACCCGAAGGTGTAGGGAGGCAAAAACTAAGTGCAACAGAGAATGGAAAAGGTACAGGAGGCATAGGACCCAGGAAAACAAGGAGATTAGTAGAAGAGCCAGAAACGAGTATGCACAGATAAGGAGGGAGGCCCAGCGACAGTATGAAAACGACATAGCATCGAAAGTCAAATTTGACCCGAAACTGCTGTATAGCCACATTAGGAGGAAGACAACAGTCAAGGACCAGGTGATAAGGCTGTGGAAAGAAGGTGGAGAACTCACAAGAAATGATCAAGAAGTATGTGAGGAGCTCAACACGAGATTTAAGGAAGTATTTACAGTAGAGTCAGGAAGGACTCTGGGGGGACAGACCAGATGGGGACACCAGCAAGGAATACACCAACAAGTGTTGGACGACATACATACAGATGAGGAGGAGGTGAAGAAACTGCTAAGGGACATCGATACCTCAAAGGCAATGGGACCGGACAACATCTCCCCGTGGGTCCTTAGAGAGGGAGCAGATATGTTGTGCGTGCCACTTACCACAATCTTCAACACGTCCCTGGAAACTGGGCAACTACCTGAGGTATGGAAGACGGCAAATGTAGTTCCCATTTTTAAAAAAGGAGACAGAAAAGAGGCACTAAACTATAGACCTGTGTCATTGACGTGTATAGTATGCAAAATTATGGAGAAGATTATCAGGAGGAGAGTGGTGGAGCACCTGGAACAGAACAAGAGTATAAATGCCAACCAGCACGGATTCATGGAAGGCAAATCCTGTGTCACAAACCTTCTGGAGTTTTATGATAAAATAACAGAAGTAAGACACGAGAGAGAGGGGTGGGTTGATTGCATCTTCTTGGACTGCAAGAAGGCCTTTGACACAGTTCCTCACAAGAGATTAGTGCAGAAGCTAGAGCATCAGGCGCATATAACAGGAAGGGCACTGCAATGGATCAGGGAATACCTGACAGGGAGACAACAACGAATCATGGTACATAATGATGTATCACAGTGGGCACCTGTGACGAGCGGGGTCCCACAGGGGTCGGTCCTAGGACCAGTGCTATTTTTGGTATATGTGAACGACATGATGGAAGGGTTAGACTCAGAAGTGTCCCTGTTTGCAGATGATGTGAAGTTAATGAGGAGAATTAAATCTGATGAGGACCAGGCAGGACTTCAAAGAGACCTGGATAGACTGGACACCTGGTACAGCAAATGGCTTCTCGAATTTAATCCTGCCAAATGCAAAGTCATGAAGATAGGGGAAGGGCACAGAAGACCATAGACCGAGTATAGGCTAGGTGGCCAAAGACTGCAAACCTCACTCAAGGAGAAAGACCTTGGGGTGAGTATAACACCGAGCATGTCTCCGGAAGCACACATCAACCAGATAACTGCTGCAGCATATGGGCGCCTGGCAAACCTGAGAACAGCATTCCGATACCTTAGTAAGGAATCGTTCAAGACACTGTACACCGTGTATGTCAGGCCCATACTGGAGTATGCAGCACCTGTTTGGAACCTGCACTTGATAAAGCACGTCAAGAAACTAGAGAAAGTACAAAGGTTTGTGACAAGGTTAGTTCCAGAGCTAAGGGGAATGTCCTATGAAGAAAGATTAAGGGAAATCGGCCTGACGACACTGGAGGACAGGAGGGTCAGGGGAGACATGATAACGACATATAAAATACTGCGTGGAATAGACAAGGTGGACAAAGACAGGATGTTCCAGGGAGGGGACACAGAAACAAGAGGCCACAATTGGAAGTTGAAGACACAAATGAGTCAGAGAGATATTAGGAAGTATTTCTTCAGTCATAGAGTTGTAAGGCAGTGGAATAGCCTAGAAAATGATGTAGTGGAGGCAGGAACCATACACAGTTTTAAGACGAGGTTTGATAAAGCTCATGGAGCAGGGAGAGAGAGGGCCCAGTAGCAACCCGTGAAGAGGCGGGGCCAGGAGCTAAGACTCGACCCCTGAAACCACAAATAGGTGAGTACACGCACACACACACACACACACACACATGGTAATGCTTTATTTACAGCTAACAAAGTCAGGGTATTTCTCCAGAATTGTCTGTAATATACCACTGTGGATAAAATACTTTGCCATTTCTTGAACATATCTGAGTGAGTTGTCTCTAAATTCATTTATTCGCTGCCTGAATGAGGTAGAGTGCGGACGTGCTTTGCAACCCTCTACTGTTTACCCAGACGAGCTACTCGGAAAACAATATGGCGCTAGGTGTGCGCCGGAGAGTTAGTACTGTGGGCATTGAACTCATTAGTGGGGCTTTAACGCCTACATCAGTCGAGGTACTATTGCCCAAAATTATAAGAGAATCATATGGCACCAGAGACGAGGATTTATATGGAGTGGCACTAAATGGTGTTTATAGAATCTTTGTGAAAGTGCTAACAGCTCAAGTGTACGAGACATTGGTGGATCGTTATCAAGATGTCAGCGTTAATGTAACACCGGCAGTGAGGGTAAAGTTGATGGATGTATCAAGACATTATTCGTGGGTCAAGCTCCGCAACGTGCCTTTTGAGGCTGATGAAGTAGATATCAGAAGTGTTTTTGAAAGATATGGGACTGTACATCTAGCCCAACCTGGAAAATGGGTAAAAGGAGCATATGCTGGATTTCCTGAGGGTACTTTCAATCTCAAGATGACGCTGAGACATCCTACACCCTCGTATGTATATCTCGAGGAGTTTAAAACCCAGGTAATGGTGGCGTATGCTGGGCAGAGGCGTACATGCCGACTGTGTGGCGAATATGACCATATGGCGGCAGATTGTGGCAAGCGGAATATGGCTACTGGGCTGGCAAGAGGCGGAGCACTGGTGCATGAGACAATGATGCCTGAGGAAGAGCGAAGGCAACGAGGAGGGCATGGTCGCATGAGGAGTGAAGAGGTGGTGGCTCCTCCTGTGGAATCTGAAGGGGACGTGGTGATTCATGAATCACCCAGCCCATTGACAGTACAGTTGTCGAATGAGGAGGTGCAAGTGGGAGCAGAAGTGAAAGCTATCGAGGAGGAGTTGGAGACGGTGTTACAGGCTATGTTACAGTCTATGGAGGTGGAGAGTCACAGTGAGCAGGAACCTGGGATCCTGGCGGAAGGAGGTATGTGCGGGAGGAGGGAAGACCAGGTGACACCTGTGATGGAGAGTGCGAGTGACATGGAAGGACATGGAGGCGACTTCAGGGTGGTAGAGGTGGAAGTCCATTGTGAGGACTCCCAGGACACAGATATGGAGACAGAGGGAGCAACGAGGAAAAGGGTGGCGGCGTCAGATTCAGATGATGTTCTGACGCCGGCACAAAGGCCACGGAAAAAGGCATGGGGTTATGGTACCCAGAGTGACGCTAAGAGAGGGCCACAACAGAAAGAAGGGGGGATGGTTGGGAAGGAGGGTGGAGTACGTGGCAAAGGCAATGCCCAGGGGAATGGTAAGAAAGGGAAGAGTCTTGACATGAGGCGGGGAGGGAAACCTTAAACCGGCCTCAGGTGTGTAACAATAAATATTAAAGGTTTTGGGTGATGAGGAGGGAGTGGAAGGTTTTGAAGTATTTTGGGAACAGCTCTGTGCAGAGCAAAGGACTGAGGAGGATGTGGTTGGATGGTGGGATAGTGTGGCTAAGGTAAGAATACGTCAATTCTATGTGAGGGAGGGCAAACGGATTAATCAATTGCGGTATGGTTTGTCAAATTATTTCGAATCTAGATTACGGGATTGTTACGCGGGGGGGGGGGGTCAGGGCGGTGGCCGGGGTTTACCCAGTGGAGGATATACAAATGTTGAAGGACAGGATAAGGACTTTGCAAGAAGAGTGTTTTGCAGCAGTATGGGTACAAGCGGGGTTGGACGAAGTACTCTGGGGCGACAAGCCATCGGCGTGTGTGCTGCGAGGGTAAGACAGCAAACGACTACAATACCGGGATTGCAAGTCATTTCTTCGTTGGGGGGTTTTAGAGAAGGTCAGGTATTATGGGAAACAATGGGGATGAGTGCATATGCTGATAGATGGTTTGAGGAATACGGGAAAAGTAGTGGGGTGGATGGCGAGGTTATTGGGCAGGTATGTGAGTATGTGCCGTGCAAACTGGGGAGGAGTGATCGGGAGGCACTGTGTGGGGTCATTGAGGAGAAGGAAATATGGAGAGCCCTTATGGACATGAGGAAGGGAAAGGCACCCAGGTTTACCAAGCAAATTTTACGTACAACACTGGGGTCTGCTAAGGGGTTTCCTAGTAAGGTTAATGAATGCCATGAAAGATGGAGGCAAGATGGGAAAATCGCAGGCAACAGCGTTGGTGGTGTTGGTCCCGAAGGGTAAAAAGCAGAGTACCCTTCGGGATTACCGAGCCATTTCGTTGCTTTGTGCTGATTATAAACTGCGAAAATTCTTGGGAATAGGCTTAAATGTGTTGTGGGGAGGGTCGTGTTTGAGTCTCAGTTTAGGTTGCCAGGTAGGTCAATGGTCGAGGGCCACGGGATCATAAAGAGGTTCCTGGAGGATATGGAAAGGGGAAGAGGGGCATTGGTGGCATTGGATTGGCAACGGGCTTATGACAGGGTGGAAAGAAGGGCTTTGAGGGATATTCTCCTCAGACAGGGGTTTGGTGAAGAAATAGTGGGGTGGGTGGATACGTTGTACTCAGGAGCGAAGGTAAGGGTGCAAATCAATGGGTGCGTGGGGGAGGGAGTCAACATGAAGCGGGGTCTTCGGCAGGGATGTCCATTATCACAACTATTGTTTGCATCTGTTCAGGATCCTTTTTGTAGGATGGTGGAGGATCGTCTAAGGACTAGGGGAGGGGTATGATGTGAAGATGCATTGGCTTGGTTTGGTGGGCTTTGTTGATGATACTACTATTCTGGTGAGTGGGGAGACACGGTTAGGACTTTTGGGGGAAGTTGTACACATGTTTGGGAGAGCTACTGGGATGAAGGTAAATCTGGAGAAGTCAATGATAATGGGGCTGGGAGAATGGGCAGAGAGATTAGAATGAGGATTTGATGTCGTGCAGCATCAGACTGGGAGTCTGAAAATCTGTGGTGTCATATATGAGGCTGACCTGAGTGCTGCCAGGGTAAACAATTCGAATAGGATGGTGGAACAGGTGCAGAGATGTTTGGGAATGCTGCGACCTCACCATTTAACCCTTAGGCAACGAGCAATTGTCATCAATGTATTACTATATAGTAAAGTCTGGTTTGTTTCAGCAGTGTTGCCGTTAACAGGAACGGCAATCACGAGTATTCTTAGAATCGTGTTCAAATGCTTGTGGGGTTCAGGGTGCAACTGGTTGTGAAGGGAGGTAGTGACATTGCTGGTAAGTAAGGGAGGGTTGGGTTTGTTGGACTTGAGAAAGCGCGTGAAATGTGTGTTCATTGAGAGGGAAGTGATGCGTGCAGGTGGATGGAAGGGGGGGCAGCTAGACAAGGTACATGATCACCTACGGAAATGGTATGGAGGAGCGGAAATGAAGGAATGTGAAAAAGTGTTATGTGCCTTAGTGTTAGCCAGGGAACTGGGAAAAGTAAAGGTTGGAACTTTGTGTAAATTGTTAGAGGGACGTGTAGTGGTGCCATTTGAAGGGATCTACCCCATGTATGCATGGGATGTAATATGGAAAAGATTTAGTGAATTAAGCATACGACCTAGGGCACGTGAGGTTATGTATCAATTCCTACATGGTATTTTGCCATCGAGAGCGATGCTCCGAGATAGGAGAGTCATCGAGGGTGGGGGTTGTAGCAGATGCAGTGGGAAAGAGACTGTGTTTCAAGTTGTCTATTTTTGTGAAGGTTTGGAGTGTTTGGAGTGCAGTCGATAGCCTCCACTCCAAACCAACAGATACAGATACTAATGCCGGAAAAAAAGTCCCCCCCCCCAGTATCAACAATACCACCAGTCCGATAACATTCTTCTTTGCAAATATACAGGGTCTAAAGCCAGCAACAAACAACAAAATACCTTTCATCCATGGACTGCTTGCAGAGGCAAAGGCAATGTTCGCGGCTTTCACTGAGACCCACATAAAGGATCACTTGGACAACGAAATATGGATCCCAGGTTACAACCTATACAGATGTGACAGAGTGAACAGGCAAAAGGGGGGGGGGTTGGCCTGTACATTGCAGAGTCACTCGTTTGCACAGAACTGCTTAATGCCTCAAATGATGTAGTGGAAGTTTTAGCAGTAAAGGTCGAGAACCAAAACCTAGTCATTGTGGTAGTCTACAAGCCTCCGGATGCAACATCCCAGCAATTCCAGGAACAGCTGATAAAAATTGACCACTGTCTGGAAAATCTGCCAGATCCTGCACCCAACATCTTGCTCCTGGGGGATTTCAACTTAAGGCACCTAAAATGGAGGAATATAGCAAATAATATTGTTGCAGTAATAACACGAGGAGGCAGCTCTGATGAAAACTCACACTCACACGAGCTTTTAAATCTCTGCACAAAATTCAATTTAAACCAGCAAATAATAGAGCCTACTAGACTGGAGAATACACTAGACCTCATCTTCTCTAACAATGATGATCTGATAAGAAATGTCACCATATCAAAAACAATATACTCAGATCACAACATAATTGAGGTTCAGACATGTATGCGTGGAGCCCCAGACCGACCTAATGAGACTAGTCACGAGGGAGCATTCACCAAATTCAACTTCAATAACAAAAACATAAAGTGGGACCAAGTAAACCAAGTCCTAACCGATATAAGCTGGGAAGATATACTAAGCAACACAGACCCCAACTTATGCCTAGAACAGATTAACTCGGTGGCACTCGATGTATGCACAAGGCTTATTCCTCTAAGAAAAAGGAGGAGTAGATGTAAAATAGAAAGAGACAGGCGCTCCCTTTACAGGCGACGGAAAAGAATAACAGAACGGCTAAAAGAGGTCAATATATCTGAAATGCATAGGGAGACACTGGTCAGAGAAATAGCAAGCATCGAACTTAAGCTAAAAGAATCCTTTAGGAGTCAGGAATCGCGGGAAGAACTAAAAGCCATAAATGAAATCGAAAGAAACCCAAAGTATTACTTCTCCTATGCCAAATCAAAATCGAGAACAACGTCCAGTATTGGGCCCCTACTTAAACAAGATGGGTCCTACACAGATGACAGCAAGGAAATGAGTGAGCTACTCAAGTCCCAATATGACTCAGTTTTTAGCAAGCCGCTAACCAGACTGAGAGTCGAAGATCAAAATGAATTTTTTATGAGAGAACCACAAAATTTGATTAACACAAGCCTATCCGATGTTATCCTGACGCCAAATGACTTCGAACAGGCGATAAATGACATGCCCATGCACTCTGCCCCAGGGCCAGACTCATGGAACTCTGTGTTCATCAAGAACTGCAAGAAGCCCCTATCACGAGCCTTTTCCATCCTATGGAGAGGGAGGATGGACACGGGGGTCGTCCCACAGTTACTAAAAACAACAGACATAGCCCCACTCCACAAAGGGGGCAGTAAAGCAACAGCAAAGAACTACAGACCAATAGCACTAACATCCCATATCATAAAAATCTTTGAAAGGGTCCTAAGAAGCAAGATCACCACCCATCTAGAAACCCATCAGTTACACAACCCAGGGCAACATGGGTTTAGAACAGGTCGCTCCTGTCTGTCTCAACTATTGGATCACTACGACAAGGTCCTAAATGCACTAGAAGACAAAAAGAATGCAGATGTAATATATACAGACTTTGCAAAAGCCTTCGACAAGTGTGACCATGGCGTAATAGTGCACAAAATGCGTGCTAAAGGAATAACAGGAAAAGTCGGTCGATGGATCTATAATTTCCTCACTAACAGAACACAGAGAGTAGTCGTCAACAGAGTAAAGTCTGAGGCAGCTACGGTGAAAAGCTCTGTTCCTCATCCTCATATCCGACATAGACAAGGATGTCAGCCACGGCACCGTGTCTTCCTTTGCAGATGACACCCGAATCTGCATGACAGTGTCTTCCATTGCAGACACTGCAAGGCTCCAGGCGGACATCAACCAAATCTTTCAGTGGGCTGCAGAAAGCAATATGAAGTTCAACGATGAGAAATTTCAATTACTCAGATATGGTAAACATGAGGAAATTAAATCTTCATCAGAGTACAAAACAAATTCTGGCCACAAAATAGAGCGAAACACCAACGTCAAAGACCTGGGAGTGATCATGTCGGAGGATCTCACCTTCAAGGACCATAACATTGTATCAATCGCATCTGCTAGAAAAATGACAGGATGGATAATGAGTACCTTCAAAACTAGGGAGGCCAAGCCCATGATGACACTCTTCAGGTCACTTGTTCTATCTAGGCTGGAGTATTGCTGCACACTAACAGCACCTTTCAAGGCAGGTGAAATTGCCGACCTAGAAAATGTACAGAGAACTTTCACGGCTCGCATAAGGGAGATAAAACACCTCAATTACTGGGAGCGCTTGAGGTCCCTAAACCTGTATTCCCTGGAACGCAGGAGGGAGAGATACATGATTATATACACCTGGAAAATCCTAGAGGGACTAGTACCGAACTTGCACACGAAAATCACTCACTACGAAAGCAAAAGACTTGGCAGACGATGCACCATCCCCCCAATGAAAAGCAGCGGTGTCACTAGCACGTTAAGAGACCATACAATAAGTGTCAGGGGCCCGAGACTGTTCAACTGCCTCCCAGCACACATAAGGGGGATTACCAACAGACCCCTGGCAGTCTTCAAGCTGGCACTGGACAAGCACCTAAAGTCGGTTCCTGATCAGCCGGGCTGTGGCTCATACGTTGGTTTGCGTGCAGCCAGCAGCAACAGCCTGGTTGATCAGGCTCTGATCCACCAGGAGGCCTGGTCACAGACCGGGCCGCGGGGGCGTTGACCCCCGGAACTCTCTCCAGGTAACTCCAGGCATCAGGGTATGGATGAGTAAGGTAGTGGCAAGGGTGAGGGTCAAGGTGTGTTGGTATTGCGAGCGTTGAGTCTTGATATGAGTGGGGTGGATGAGGGTGTGGCAAGGGGTTTAGCATACATAATTGTGGACTACATATATGTTTTGTGGGGTATGAGGGGAAAGGAGGGTGGGGAAGTGCTGAGAAGGATTTTGGCGGTAACGTTTTATCGAACTTTGTGTCGCAATAGAGACACATATGGGAAAAGGAGGGATGAATTTTTTTCTGAAGGTTATAGAGGACTAACAATAGGGAATTTATTGGTGTTATAACGGGTTTTGACTGCCGGGGTGAGTATGTTGGTAAAGGGGAGAAGTCAGGGGTTTTCAACGGGCTGACCTCCTTGGGGGTGAAGTGACTGGTGGATGGGTGACACTGGAGGTACACGTGTGGAACTGGATGTGATGGTGTGAAAGATCTATTTTGTTTAGTTCCCTTGTTGGGGAAGGGATAAATGACAGTTTAAATATATAACTTTTATTAATGTATAACATATAAAATTTATAACATGAATATTTTCTTTGGTTGTGAATTATCTCGTGTTTGTACTGATCTTGCAAGTGAATTTTAACTTTTCTTGAGAAGGTATTCCTTTCACTATGAACCTTGAAGCATTGAGGTTTGTAACGTGTTCCTGCATCAGTTTTGATTAATTACTTATTATGTACTCATGTGTGTATAGGGATTAGTAACCTAAATTAATATTCGTTGTATATTTATTTGTATGTAATACTAGTTAGGCACGTGCTAGAAGGCACAGAGAAAGTCTAGCCTCGTGGAATGTGTGTTAAGTTTTGGTATATTTGTATGTGGTGTGTTAGATGTTAATAAGGTGTTTGGTATGGTGTTATCTTACTAAAATAAAGATGAACCATTTGGATAACTTATTCATGTCAGTCTTGGATTCCTCTGAAATATTTACATATCCTGGTATTTTGCTGATAATGTTGCATGTGGTGTATTATCTTGCATTTTAAGCGTGAACTTCACGTTATGTAATGTTATAAAATTTTTGGTTTTCATTTGTTACATTACTATTGATATTATATATTGTTGTTGTATATTCTTCTGCTGATAAAGGTGTATGTGCATTGGAATGTAATGTTCATATCTGTTTTAGTCTGTAATTTTGTTATTTTTTTTTATTTTATTTAAAAACATATACATAACACATAAAAGTCAACAAAATAACAAAACCAAAAACAAAAACAATGGTATACAATGACAGTACACCCCTCAAAACACGTTTACAAAATTCATATTACAAAATTCACCATAACCAATAACACCACAACACCTCTATTGAAAACGTCCTGACTCCCAAAATCAATATGGGGCGAGACATTATAAACAAGTACAGTGAGTCGTATATCATTTATATATACATTTATATATATATATATATATATATATATATATATATATATATATATATATATATATATATATATATATATATATATATATATATATATATGCATTAAAACCCCACAAATACTTTGCTCATTGGAAAAAACACAAAAATATACATTAAAAATATGTGTGCGCATTTCACGTAACACCAAATAACTTAAAACATATATATTACACTCCACAAAGAGCAATACCAAGAACCATACACATGCATCACACAACGACAAAAACCACAGTCCCTTACAGGGCCGTAGTCATTACCGCTGCTATATTCCCCTCCACCCGTAAATACACACTAGGCTTATTTAAAAGTTTAACATTCAGTGTACATCACTTACCATTCGGTTATAAAATTATATATGAACCCCTAAAAAGATTTACATATGCTTATAAGAGTTCATAATTTACCCCGTAAATTATGTTTCAAAAACATACAAGGACAGGATACACAATACCAGGAAAGGACTAACACTGAAGTTAGTCCCCGCCAACATCAACCACTATACAGGGCTTTTTCAAGCACTGCTAACTTCACTCACCTAAACGGATCCCTACACACTAGGATTCTACGTACAGAAACCATGCAGCGGGTATAACCCATTATCCTACCCCTTAAGAAACTTAACTAAGATCATACAGTTCATAATTTACCCTAACCATAACAAAACAATAATAATCCATGCTAATGCACCACACGCATGGTGCAGTCTATGCAGTTATCCCGGACAACACCTTGTCACCAGTAACATACACTCATTGTCCTCTTCGCTTTCGGGCTGAGTGGACGCACTGCGCAAACAGCTCTTGCTTTCTCTGGTGCGCAACTTCCTGTTTTCACCAAGATGGCTGCCAGCTACCGCAGGAGGAGCAACACCGTGTGTGTTGACCTTGTTAAAGGGGCAATTTACCCTACGAATGCCTCTGTTTTATTACCAACGATTATACGGGACACGTTTGGCATTGAAGTTGAAGACTTACACGGAATAGCACTTAATGGATCATCACGAATCTTCATAAAGTTTTGCACAGTGGAGGCATATGAAAGGACGGTGACTCAGTACCAGGAGAAGAACATCACCTTATCATCTGGTCTGGAGGTACGCCTGCGGGATGCCTCAAAATACTACACCTGGGTGAGGATCCGCAACGTTCCTTTCGAGGCAGACGATGTAGATATCAGAGAGACATTTCAAAGATATGGTGAGGTGCATGACATAACTTTAGTTCGATGGACGGAGGGAATCTATGAAGGGTTGCCAGCTGGATCTTACACCGTCAAGATGTCTTTAAGAAGACCTATTCCATCGTATGTTGTCCTGGAGGATTTTAGGACACAGCTGTACGTGACCTACGCGGGACAACGAAAGACGTGTCGTCTGTGCGGCGCTTTTGACCACATGGCGGCCGGATGTGGTAGAGCAGCAGCGCCGCGGCCTTGGGAGCGGCAAGTAGCCACGGAGTCTCAGGCGGAACCTCTGCCGAAGAATTTTGAGTGCAGCAGGCAAAGGTAATTGGGCGGACGAAGTGGAGGGCGTGTTAGAGAATTGTGTGACACTACCAGTGGCTTCGGATACTCCCCCGCAAACGGGCCCGGGAGTTGAGCAGCAGCCTGTGGGGGTGGGAGAGACCGGTGATCCACAGGAGGTATCTACGCCCCTACAGGAGATGATTAAGTCTTTCCTGGACGTGCCTGCGGAGGAGAACCCAGCTACAGACAGGAGAATTCTGACGGTTGAGAAGGACTTGATTGAGCAGATTCCAGAGCCTCTGGGGTCAGAGCCTGGCATGTTGCAGTTGCTACAGGTGGAAGCTGAGGTGCACAAGGGCAATGGAAATACTAATATGGAAATTGAGGGCACATCTAGAAAGAGGGCTGGAGGCTCGTCGGATGAGGAGGTTATAACACCAGCTCAGCGTACAGGGACGAAGACGTGGGCAGGAGTGATTAAGAAAGGGGGGGGGAGGGGGTACAGGCGGGAAAGAGAGCACGAGAAAAGACAGAAGCAGCAAAAAGTGGAACAGACAGGACACAGAGACATAGAGGAAAGCCACCCTTTCTGAATCTTTAAGTGTCTAACAATAAACGTGAATGGCCTTAGAGCTGACGGTAAACTAGTATGGTTGGAGGATGTTTTGCGGCGTTTTAACATTGATGTGTGTTTTATTCAAGAACACAATTTCAAGTATGGCAGAGAGTTGAGGCTGAACGGTTTTAGGATGTATGTTGGTAGTTCAGGGAAATTAAAGGGTGGGGTGGCAGTGGCAGTGAGGGAGTCCAGCCCATTCCACATGCTCAAGTGGGAAGAGGGAGGGGAGGGGAGGGTGGTGAGGGTGGAAGGGATATGGGGCGAGATTAGAGTATGTTTTCTGGGGATATATATGCCGGCAGATAGTAACATACAGGTTAAGGTGAATTTTGTAAGGGAGGTTTTGCTTTTCTACATGCGGGGTTTACCAATGGTTTCTATAATAGGTGGGGATTGGAATTGTGTAATCAGGAATAAGGATGTGGAACCGAGAGGGGCAGGGTGTGTGCTTGGGGTATTGAGGGATTTGTTGAGGGATGCAGGGGTTTATGACATAGTCAGGGGCGATGGGTGGAAAGTAGAGCACACGTTTATGCGGAGGGGTTATGCTGCCAGGTTGGATCGTATATATATAACTCGAGATATAACAGTAGAACGTGTAATGACGATAGTTTTAGGTTTTTCGGACCATCGTGCCGTTTTGGCAGAGATGGCATGGGAAGGAATGGTTCGTAGGTATGTGGGTTATTGGAAAATGAATGTGAGGCTACTTCAGGGAGAGGGGGAGGGGTTGTTTTTTAGGGAATGGTGGAAGCAACTATGGGAGGCTCGCAACGAAGAGGAGGATGTCTTGGAATGGTGGGAGAAGCACGCTAAATTGCAGATTAGGGAGTATTACTAGCATAGAGGAAGGGATGAGGCGAGGTGGAGGTATGGTTTACAGAAATATTTAGAGGGGCAGCTAAATGATTGTTATGAAGGGGGAGGGGGGGGGCTAGACATGGAGAAATAGAGGTTTTAAGGGGAAGATTGAGGGATATACAAAATTCTCGTTTTGATGCGATACGTGTGAGGGAAGGTTTAGAGGAGGTTCTATGGGGTGACAAACCGTCAGGATGTGTTTTGAGGAGATTTAGGAATAGGCAACAGATGACCACGATTATGGGATTAGAGGTGTGTAAAGGGGTGGGGGGATATAGGGTGGGGCAGGTACTTAGTACCACCGATGGAATGAGCAATTATGCTGATTATTGGTTTAGGGAGAATTTTAAGCAGAGGGAGGGAGGAGAGAGGGAGGGAGAGATTCTGGGAGAAGGAATTCGAGGTATTTTAGGGGAGGAGGAGAGGGCGGTAATAGAGGGTAGGATCAGTGAGGAGGAGGTGGAGGAGGCGATAATGGGCTTGAGTAGGGGAAAAGCGCCGGGCATTGATGGAATTCCTAATGATTTCTATATTACACATTGGGATTGTATGAAGGAATGTCTGGTCCGGTTGTTTAACTGTATGAAGGAAAGAGGAGTGTTGGGGGAATCGCAGGGCACGGGGGTAGTAGTTTTGGTCTCCCCGGGCGGGGGGGGGAGACCTTGGGTGCTTTTAGGGCGATCTCCCTCATGTGTGCAGATTATAAAGTTTTTGCGAAGGTTTTAGGTAACCGTATGAAAAAGGTGCTTGACCGAGTCCTACATAGATGACAGTGTGGGATTCCAGGTCGAAGTATGCGGGAGGGGCATGGAAGAATTAAGGATTTTGTGGAGGGTAGACAACGGGGGGGGATCTTGGGGATTGATTGGAAGCAGGCTTATGACAGTGTAGATAGACATATGTTGTGGTGTATTTTAAAAAAACAGGGTTTTGGTGATGAGATCGTGCGCTGGGCGACTACTTTGTATACACCTGCAACGGTCAGGGTTCAGGTTAATGGGAAGTTAGGGTTGCCAGTGCAGATGGGGATGGGTTTGTGACAGGGTTGCCCCTTGTCTCAAATCCTCTTTGCATGCATGCAGGACCCTTTTTATAGGCTTATAGAGGAAGGAGTGTGGGAACAGGGAGAGGTGGGTCCTGGGAGATGTGGTATTGTGGGGTATGTGGATGACACCACAGTTTTGGTAGGAGGGGAAATAGGATTGGGGAATGTGGGACGTATAATAGAGATTTTTGGTGGGGCGACAGGGATGAAGGTTAATGGAGCGAAGTCAAAGTTATTAGAAGTAGGCACGTGGGTGGGGGGGGGTTTGGGGGAACAGTATGGGTGGAACGTAGTGGATAGAATTAAGATATGTGGGGTTGTGTATATGGCGGACGCTGGGGAGGCACAGAGAATAAATTCCAAGGAAGTAGTGAGTAGAGCGATGGGTAGGATGCGCGGGTGGAGGGCTGGGGATGTAACATTGCAGCAGAGGGTGGTGGTAGTAAATACACTTGTGTACAGTAAAGTGTGGGGCGTGGCAGAAATATACCCCCTGAGGTCGTGTGATATTCAGGAACTGGAGAGGGTGGTTTTGAGGTATGTGTGGGGTTATGGGAAGCCATGGCTACGGAAGGAGGTGGTGATGATGGGCGTGCGGCAGGGTGGGCTGGGTCTTATACCTTTGGACACACGAGTGAAGGCAGTGTATGTGAAGCAGCGATACTTGAGGGTGGGAGGGGAGAGGGGTAGAAGGGTGGGAGAGGTCATGAAGGATGTGCGAAAATGGTGGAAGGGAAAGGCACTAATGGAGTGTGAAGATATGGTGCGAAATTTGTTGGCAGTAAGGGAAGCAAAAAAAGTAAGGGTAAGTAGGCTTGGGAGGACAGGTTGGCAGGGTACAGTGATACAAGGAGTAGCTACATACCCAATGTATGATTGGAGGGGCATTTGGGAAGACTTTCGGAAGATCAGATTAAAGCCAAGGGTTCGTGAAGTGGTTTATAGATTCTTTATGGGAATTCTAGCTACAAGGTCAGTGCTATATAGAATGGGTTATGTAGGTGCTGGCACTTGTTTGCATTGTGAGGAAGAGGAGACGGCTTTTCATGCCATATATTTTTGTGAAACCTTGGGTTTTGTAAGGGCATGGTTAGCGAGAGTTCTGGGTATAGTGGCGGGAGGGGGAAGAAACATTTCGACTTTGAGGGCTTTGCATTTTGATGTGGGAGGGGTTTCCAAGGACATTCGGAGGGCAGTGATGTATGTAGTAGCAGATTTTTTGTATGTGTCTTGGTGCATGCGGGAGGTGGGGGGTGAATATAGGGTGCGGGCGCTTGCGGCGAGTGTGTATCGTACAGTATGCAGAAATAGGCTACTATATGGGAGGTTGTGGGTAAATAGTTTTCCCTTGGGTTATCGTAATCTGTCGGTAGGTGTAATGTTAGGGTTGGGTGCAGTTTAGAGCTGGATTGGGCTGGTTCTCCCTAAACTGGCATTCTTGTTCTTTTTTGAGATTAGTGGAGGATGGAAGGTGAAATAAAAGTGTGTGGTAGTGGAGCATATGGGTGTAAAGTCGTTAAGAATGTGGGGGGGCATAAGGGGGGGGGGTGAACTGGTGACATTTGGTTAAGAGACAGGGGTTTTATGACTTTCGACGTCAGGTACGAACTTGAGCATGGAAGGGAACGTGAGTTTGTGTTTTTTTAATACAGATAGCATGGGGTCAGGGGATGGCAGGGGGTGGCTTTCTGAAGTGTCTTTTGCCAGGTTGGTTTTGTTAAAAAAAAAAAACAAAAAAACAAAAAAAAAAAAAAAAAAAAAAAAATTGGTAAAGCACTGCGTACCTTGTCATAAGGTTCGTAGGTTCGAGTCTCCTTCAGTCAGAGATCAGTGTTTGTATAAATATATATATATATACATATTGTTTTTTGTCTGCGTACGTGCAGAGTTACAATGTGGTGTGTTAAATTTTGTGTTTTGAATTACTTTGGAATAGGTGTTTGGGACGTTTAAGCTTGCTAAGTAGGTCAAGAGTCCGATAGTATGGGCTGATTATTGCATATATGTAGGTCTAAGGTTTAGCTGCAAGTACTTCCTGTTATTGTTTTATTCAATGCCAGATTTAGGATTGTTATACACTTTCTCATGTCCATGAATTGCACAATTTAATTTCAGCAATGATGTACTATTGTGTTTCAAATAGGGAGATAAGGTTTTTATGTCCTGTAACTAGACAGTTTTGATACCTTATGTTAGGATTTTGTTAGTTGTATGTGTTGTATTTGCATATATAATGTTATGTCTTTTACTTGCGGGTGTTTCCTGCCCAGTGTTTATGTGGGGAGTTTCATTGTGATATGTACCAATGTAATGTTTATTGTAGGCTTAGGTTTGCCTAATGTTTAAATTAATGTTCTGCATAATTTTAATTTTTGTATGTTAAATAATATTTACTGTGCACTTTGTGCAAGGGGTCTAATTGTACAGAGCTGTGGGGGATTTATGTGGGCACAGACATAAATTTTGAGTTTTTGTTTTTGCTACTATTTTTGTTCGGTGCTGGAGCTCTCTCGCTCTTTATTCTGTTAAGAGTTTCCTGCTATTTGCGGGAAGTATTATGTGGTATGTCTTTGCAATTTTATTGTAGGGTTAGGTTAGCCTTTTGTTTAATTATTGTAATGTATAATTTTATCCTTCGTATGCTGCATCATATCATCTGTGTACTTTGTGCAAGGGGGTCTTACTGTACTGTATAACAGGCATGATTTGTAGGTTTAGACTTTGTTAATGTTTTTTTCTGAGCAGATGTTATCCTGTTCTTATCATTGTTCGGTGAAGGTATATCCTTTAATACAATATGAATGTAACACTTAGGGTATGCTTTGGGGTTGATGGTAGGTCATTGTATTTGCAAATGGTTAATTATTGTGTTCTTTTATTTATTTATATCTTGTACTGTGTCCTTTTAAATAAAAATATAAAAAAAAAAGTAACATACACAAAACCTATCCCCTACATATACATAAGTATATAACTCTATATACAAAAGGGTGCGTATAATGGTAAAAGAATAACAACATCTCTTACTCAGGTGTAACACTGTGAGTTTGCAAAGGTCGTAAGGTATTTTTTTTTATCTTAAAGAACATTACTTTCACACACACACTACATTCACACACATTCACCTCCATACCCAAAGCAATTCACACTTGCACACAGCTTTACCTGTTCCATTCCTGCAACAGCAACCAGAATCAGACTAGTTACCACCCAACCATAATCCGTTACACTACATACCATCCACCCATGTCCTGCTAGTGTACTCGCATATAATTTAGTGATACCAGTGAATAGCAGAATACAGTGTTGTAGTAGCAACTAACCAGTATTATAATGGTACTTAGTGGAGTGGAGTGACTTTCATCAGTTTCTTTTTTCTTAAAATACCAGACGTATACTGTGATTTTCATATAACCTGTAGTTACCAGCAGTCGCAATATACACAACGAGAAGCAATTATTACTACAGAAAAAAGCGTCCTTCCTCCAAATTTCCACCAGTCAACTATAGTGATAATATAGCATTTATTGTGGTGGAGACGAAAAAAAAAACTAGAAAAGCTAGATACAGTGATTGATAATCAAGGGTTGAGGCTCGACCGTTCGTCACTGTAGGAGCTGCCAGAAATCACCGGTTCTTCAACGCGCAAGTTATACTTTTGTATCAATCAAATCATATATTACTCGGGTAGATAATTTCAAGTAGATCCTTCATGTGTTAGCCCAAATCACCGACCAGTATGTTTTAAATAAGCGACCCACTGATCAGATCAGCCTGGTTCCGAACCCTTGACTGGTCCAAACCCTTGACTGGTCCGAACCCTTGACTGGTCCGAACCCTTGACTGGTCCGAACCCTTGACTGGTTTCAAACGGATTCGTTAGACAATAAAGCAGACTGTAAACGGATGGGGTTGCAGGCGCCCTTATCAAACACAAACAATAAATATAAATCAGGAACATACACGGTAAGCTGTCCAATATACAAGTACAGTTAGAAATAGAAATACAAATAGCTAGAGCTTCATTTAAGGAGGTTATTAATAGAGTATTCAAGAGGTTGCTAGTAGAATTACAGTAAATAAACCATTCAAATCATTATGAAGCTCTGTGTAGTCTGCAGTCAATCAAACAAATGGGCTTCCACATGGATAAATTGTCATTTTTATGGAAATTGGTGTCACGCCCCATGTGCAGATATCCAAGAACTAGCTACAAACAGTATTAAAACAGGGAAGTGTTTTTGGGTATGCCCAAATGAGATAAATCTGTTTACTAAAATCACAAGGGTATTAAAAGAGGATAACATCAAAGCTGCTTTCATAGATAACCTGGAAGCTTTCTACAACAGATGGGAACATAAAAAGTCTGGGCTGAATGGTACTGCCCTTGATACTGTCCATGTAGTGGGAGTTCGATACGTGGATTAGGGTAGAAATACTCACGTAGGCTGTTATACGTATAATTACTGATATGTGGACAGAGCCCGCAGCCGTACCTATCTCCTTGGCTACACTCGTAAAACTGACTAGCCGGCTGGCCAGTACCCCGTAGTGGGTCTTTTGAATTAGTGTCAGCTCAGCACAATATGAAGGACCGTGACTCAAGACGGTTGGTCGTTGAGTCAACGGACAGGTTACTGGTAACTGGTTACTACTACTGAGAGCTCGGCGACGCTAACGTATGTCGTCTCGACATACAACTAATACGAACTGGAGATGGCAGGTATACGGCTTGGGCTGATTCTATACAATGTCAAAGTACACAACATGAAACATTATAGATACATAAGTAGAACATTGGAATGAAAGCTTACGTAACTGAACTGTAATGCAATACAAGGTATACTATAGTACAACTTAAAACTCAACAAATGAACAACGAACTCAACATTGAGATTACAAGTGATAAAAACAAAAATTTTGATCGATCGATCTGTATTCGTGTGATCTACGGATTCTGAGGAAGGAATATATACAAAGAAAGAGTGTTTAACAGAAAGGCAGATTCGGTGCACGCAAATCTAGACTGTTAACTCTCAGAATGCGGAGAGAACATGAACACAAAAAAAAAATTTTTTTGAATACTGATAAGTTGATACTGTAATTATTCATCTATACAGGTTATTTACATTTAACCCCAACTCTGCTAAGGCAAGATTGGCATATGCAGAATGGGTGTCATCTCTGGGAGGATCAAACTCTGTAGCATTGGCTAACTCATGCTGTATTTGAGGCAAATCTGAATTGGAAGTTACAAATGATACTTGAGGATTTCTCAATACCTGTCGTGTACGTAGGGAATAACGACATTCAGGTTGATCGTCTGACTGAGTATCAGAGGAAGAGAGTACAGGATCAGGAGGATTGTCAGAGTCTGTCACATTAGTCTGGGTTGGAACATCATTATCATCACATACTAACTTCATATGATCCAAATGCGATTCTTTATACTGACCAGTACTAATCTCTCTAACCTTATACTTATTACCAGTGATATGTTCAACTACTCGATAAGGACCAACAAACCTTTGATCAAGCTTTGGCATAGCAGACGTTTTGTTAAAATTAGTCAGCATAACTCTCGAACCTACTTTGATTTTGGATGGCTTTACTCGAGTATTTGCGACTCTTGTAAATTCTGCTGTTGATTTATGAAGTGTTTCACGGATTCTTCTAAAAACACTTTGAGCTAAGCTGGTACGAGTTGCTACGAAATCATCAGGGTTATAATTTGGTTTCGGATTAGAATATAACAACTCATAAGGCAAACGTTTATCTACACCATACAATGCATAATGTGGAGTGTCACCTATAGAAACATTGTAAGCAGAATTTATAGCACACTGCACATCAGGTATAACTTCATCCCAAGTTTCACTGTTGGGATTGATAGTGGCTCTCAAGACATCAAGTACTTTCTTATTGGTTCGTTCCGCTAACCCATTGCTGGCAGGATGATGAGGAACAATGGTGGATTTAGTGATCTTGTACAAGGTACACAAATTTTCAAGAATTTCATTACAGAATTCACCTCCGTTATCTGTTACTAGGGACTTAGGGGTGGTATGCCTGCAGATAATGCGTTCTTTAAACGCTTTAGCTACTGTCTCGGCAGTCTTATCTGCAATAGGAACTAACTCGCAATATCTGGTGAAATGGTCTACCATAACACACAGATGTTTGTTACCTTGGAGGGAACATTGGAAATTAGTTAACAAATCTAGCGCAACTCTTTCCCAAGGTTCGCTAGTAGTTGGATACACTTGGATTGGATTAGGACCATTAGCATTGCCTTTATGTTGCATGCAGACACTACATTTCCTAACATACTCAGAAATATCAGTTGCCATACGAGGCCAAAAGTATTTCAATCTGGCTTGTTTTACTGAACGATCCATACCAGGGTGTGCAACACCTGGTACATCGTGAACTAGCTGTAAGGCTACATTCACTAGTGACTGTGGAATTACTAACTGGTATACTCTTCTGCTTGGAGTACCCAACTCGGCTGTTCGATACAGTAATTCTTGGTTCATGAGAAAGTCACTAATGGGTGCTGGTGGTTTCACAGTCAGAATAAGATCTTCCAGGAGCAGGAATCGTATCACACCAGACCACATGGGATCTGTTCGTTGAGCATTCTTTACATCTTCAGCACTAAATGGAGGGTCTGCAGTTACTATACTAACATGTCGCGATAAGGCATCTGCGACTACATTTGACTTGCCAGGTAAATGCTCAAAGGTGGGATTGAACTCTTGGATAGTCAAGGTCCATCTAGCTAACCTTCCAGTAGGTTGTTTGTTCTGGAATAAGGGTATCAGTGGAGCATGATCTGTCAAGACATGAACAGAGTACTGATAAATAATGTCTCGGAAGTGCTTTAAAGACCATACTATTGCTAAAGCTTCTTGCTCAGTTACTGTATAATTACGTTCAGCCTTTGTAAGGACTCGGCTAGCAAATGCAACTGCGTTGTACTTGCCATCGGTCTTCTGAGCTAGTACGGCACCTATGCCAATTGAACTAGCGTCAGTTGTCAGATAGAAAGGCTTAGAAAAATCTGGAAATTTCAAAATTGGAGCAGAAGTTAGCTTTTCTTTTAGAGTTTGGAATGCTCTTTCTTGACGGAAGGTCCAAACAAAAGGAGCATCTTTCTTAAGCAACTCAGTTAGAGGAGCAGCTATGGAAGAAAAATTGGCAATGAAAGCTCTATAAAAACCTGCTAAGCCCACAAAGGATCTTACGGCATCAGCAGTTTTGGGAGTTGGAAAATTTAGTACTGCCGTTACTTTACTTTGGTCAGTCGTAACCCCTCTAGGAGTGACTACGTGACCAAGAAACTTAATTTCTGATCTGAAAAATTGACATTTTGACAGTTTGATCTTTAAATTGGCTTCTTCAAGCTTACCAAGTACTACATCAAGTCTTTTCAAGTGTGTATCCACGTCTTTAGACATGACGATTACGTCATCTAAGTACACCATAAGTGCATTACCTATGAGACCTCTAAAGATATTAGTCATGAGCCTTGAGAACGTGATAGGGGAAGATTGTAATCCAAATGCCATTCGGAGGTAGTGATAATGACCTGTAGGAGTGGAGAATGCAGTTAGTTCTTGGCTGTCCTCGTGAAGAGGGACTTGCCAAAACCCTTGTAACAAATCTAGGGTTGAAAAGACTTTGTTATCTCCAATATTACGTAAAAGATCACCCAGTACAGGGAGTGGAAAGCGATCTGGAATGGTTTTTGCGTTTAACTTCCTAAAGTCAATTACTGGACGCCAAGTACCATCCTTCTTAGGTACTAGTATCAAGGGTGCATTCCAAGGTGAATTGCTAGGTGCAATAACTCCATCATCAAGCATTTGATTGATCAATTCTTCTGCGACAGCAACTTGTGAATGAGGCATTCTGTACGCAGGTATGTAGATAGGTCTAGTACCAGGTTCAAGTGGAATACAATGGGACAATAAGTTCGTTATACCCATCTTCTCACCTGGTAAAGCAATGGCTTTACGACGTTTGTTCAACAGAGTCAACAAACGCTTGACTTCATCTGGGAAGTCAGTGGGAGCTAAGTCTTTCTCCTCAACTGGTGGAACAGATTGATCCAGTGCAGTGGATGTGGTCTCCCCGGCAGAAATAGCACCGACCCACTGGTCAGGTGACAACTCATCCTCTACCTGAACAGGGTAAGGATAGTGAACAAGGTCAACAAGATTGGTATTTGCTCTAAGGCGAACACTGTGACCAGAAGTGTTGGCCAGGTAGAAATGGATCTTACTATCTCGTACAACATGTAAGGATGGTTCAACAAATAGACCTTTTACTTTGCAGGAATCACTGTCAACTAGGACGTTATCACCATCTGGAACACTAGGAACAACGACAGACACTCTAGTGAGAGCACTAGCCGCAACAGAAACGTCTTTCTGCAGACGGCATGTGACGTCAACAAGAGATGGCATTACTAGTTGCAAGTAATTGTTTTCCGACAAGGCGTCCCCTGTGGAGAAACTACTACTCGAACTAGCAGGCATTGCAGGGATAGGTTGAGCACTCAAGGCAATCTGAGCGTCCTCGGACACTTGAGGCATCGGACTATCCTGCAATTCTGAAGGTATAGGTGGAACACTGATGGGAGTGACAGAATTACCAGTGCCTGACCGCTTGGGTACGCTACTGGAGAATGCATTAGCTTGTAAGGACTTAATCCGTACATCATACTCTGCAGCAGTATAACAGATTTCTGATCCAAGCTGGTAACCCCAGAATGGAACGATCAAGTCGTCAATTTGTGCATGCCATCGATAAGGGTCGAGCACAATGCGTAAGTCTCGCATGGAAGCAAATCCCAGTAGAAGATCACCAGGGAAAGTAATCTGATCGACAACAAGGAAGGAAACAGTGAAGTCTCTACCTTGGATAGAAAAGGTTAGGGCAGTCGTACCTCGGACACGCAGGTGAGAACCAGATACTCCACTAAGAGAGGACACAGGAGTCGGTTCTACAAGAAGGACATGTCGTAACTTCTTATCCTTAAACAAACTAGACCTAATAATATTGATTTGCGCACCAGAGTCCATGAACAATTGAACGGGCGCATTATAAACAGATGCTTGCACTATAGGGCCTATGGTTGCATTGGAAGTTATGTGCAAACAAAAAGGTGGATTGTCATCAGAAAAGACTTGTTCTACTCCATCCCCAAAATCATCTGTGTCAGAGACATGTGAAGCAACAACCTCGGCAGGGTTGTCATTCTCGAGACTGCTTAAGGCTTCAAAGGAGTTGTGAACGGGGATGGTGTACTCATTATCACCTACCGTCACCATGGGGCGGTTTGACTGGGGCGCTCGAATTCCCCCGAATTGGAAGAACGAGCCTGGTTCTGGTGAGTTTGAGAAGTGAATGAATGAGCCTGGTTCTGGTTATTCTGAAAACCACGAGATCTGCCACCTCGACGGGTTCTGCGGTTGGAACGACCACGGAAAGATCTAGAGTACTGAAGGTTATAGAGAGCATTACACTCAGATGTGTCATGTCCATGTATTCTATGATAAGTACAGTAAGGAAGATCTGAGTACTCATCATCAGTACGACGTCTCTTAGGGTAACTATCAGGACAATTAATTGCAATATGTCCACGGAAACCACAGTTGTAACAATTCCGCCGACTATGGTTACTGAATGTGCTATGAATACTACGAGGTGTATAACGACTCTGTACACTGGTTCTTGATGATCTCTGAGATGGTTGACGACTACGATTTGTCTCTGTGGCGCAAACAAGAGGTGGTGCAGACTGAGGCATATTTGTGACATTACTTTTAATACAAGGGAAAGTACCCTGGGGGCACAAGGAACGTACATGATTTAAGGCTGTAAGTGGTTCCATCGTTACAGTTGGAGGATCAGCCTCATAAGCACACACAGAAGCAGGTGGCATTAATTCTTTAATTGCTCCAAAAGCTGCTATTTTAGCAATTGATTCTGTAAATGGTTTAGCCTCTTCAGAGAGAAAAGATGATGATTGGACAGCATTGATAAATGATGATAAAAGTTTATCTAATCTAACAGCAAATGCACTCAACGATTCAGTACTCATGGGTGTAGCATTCACTAGTTCCCTAAGAACGACATATGGATCAGCTGTTTTTACTGGGACAAGGAAAGAACGAATCAGTTCCTCATATTGTGACCACTTAGTAAGATTCCTGAAGTCTCGCATATCAAGGAGATCAACAACGTGAACAGCAGCAGGAGATCGATAAAGAGCTTCTTTAGCAATTCTGATAAGGCTTTCCTCTGAAGGAGGACCTTCAGCTAGAGCACTAGCACGAGAACGAATGGCTGCAAACCATGCTTCAAGACTATGTACATGGCCATTGAATAAAGGTAACGCATCAAGGGAATCACGAGTATAACTATAATATCTCGGTGTCTGAGTCAGTCTGTCAGTCGGTAAGGAACTGTGAGGACTGATGACAGGGCCAGCAGTAGCCTGAGAGGTCTGAGTGTCGACATTCACTAAAGTATCACTTGACGGTATATGAGACATAATGGCAAAGTAACACGAGAACAATTAAGGCAAAAATAATGAACAAGAAAAATGATGTAAAATTCTAGAATTGAAATGAAAAGATATACAACTAATTCTGCAGAATAATTTCTAAATACACTGCAAGAGGAATGAAAACTCAATTTAAAGGACTATTGACAAAAATAAAAAAAATTTACATTGAAATATACAAGTAAAAATATTACTGGAGACTGAATTAAATTCAAAATGAGCTGTCTTTACTCTTGCTAATAAAGAAATTAATTAATTAAATTTTTAAATCAATGTGAAAGTGTCAAATAAAATTATTAAATTGTTAACTGGGAAATTTTAAATATTTTCTAAGAATGCATAGACAAAACTAAAATATAATTCACAAGATATCAATAAAAGAAAATAATTCACTGCAGAACAAGTTCAAAAATAATTCACTTCAGAACAAGTGCAACAAAATAAAGTATAGAAATAATCACTGCAGTAATACAGTGTCACTGGGAAAACTCAGGTAAAATAATGAATTAAAATTATGAAGATCAAAAAAATAAACTGATTGAACACTTTAACTCTTAATTGTAAATTAGACAAAACAATTTACTCAAACAGAGTAAGAAAAACACTTTACGTTAAAAGTAATTGAAATTACATCAAGAGTGAATTTGTTCAAGAATATAAAAATATGAAAAAAATTAAAACACAGGTACAAAACAGGGAATATAACACTTACAATGACGGAGCACACTTCTTAAATTAATATTCTTACAACAAAATCCTGCTGTGACTGATACAACAAAAATCTTGCTGTGACTGATACGACAAAAATTTTGCTGGCAAAAATAATGGTACACAGTCTGCGAAAAAATTAGAGAAATGAGACACTGTTGGCATACGAAAAAAAATGACACACATAGAAATAAATGGAAAATTTGGTATACTGGGGTGAATATCACTGCATGAAATACAATGACAATACAATAAAAAAAAATTGAATCACTTCACACAGGGTGACTGACTGGTACACTACACAATAATACTTACGACAGACGAATAGCATAAAGAAAAACACAGGATAAAATAATATAAGATAAGTGAAAACACTGAAAAATATTGGAAAAATACTGAGTTAAAGAAATACTGCGTTTACACTGAAAACACAAGGTTTAGAGTACACAAACAATTTACTATAAATGTCTCACACACGCAAATGTCTTTAAATGCAAGAAAATGTCTCAAGAAATTATCACTGAAGTCGAGAGTAGGAGACGGACGGTGAGTACTGTTGGAGGTGCGGGTGTCTGGTGTCCCGCGCGGTGATGGCTGACGTCACCTACATTCACTGTTGTCATGAAGAAATGTGCGTTCTAGACGAACTCACATAACTGGCTTTATCTCGTTGGCACCAGCTACAATCTCTTGACCAATTATGTGAGCCAAAACAGTACTAGGACCCGGTACAAGGGTGCAAACAACCACAAGTATATGGGTGGATGGCTGGTGGTGGTGGGAGAGTGTGGGTGTGACTCTCGCTGAGGTACTGCCGCGCACCCCGGGTGGTGGGAGAGTGGTGGTGGGGGGGGGGACGGTGAGGCAGCCGCGTACCCCACTCACCCACGAAGATGTCTTAACCCACTCTATGCCACAGGAATGGTAAAAACCACTCTTAGCATCCAACAGGAAGCACAAAGCGAGATACACAATACTTCAGAGGAACTTGGCTTACTTCTTACTGCGTGGCTTACTTCTCTCTCTCAGCTGGGTTAGAAGCTGGGTTGGCTGACTGGCTTACCCCACGAGAATGGCTGACTGGAAGACGTGTAACGATGCACAAAGCACGGAGGAGCAGTTGGATGACAGGAGACAGGCTGGATGATAGGCTGACTGGCGTTCACTTCCACAGTCTGGCTTACTGACTGGCTTAATTGCAAAATCCGGGTCAACCCCTTGGAGATGAAGCAATTAGCACACGAACTAAGCCAGGAAGCTTGAAACAGCTGCAACAGGCTTGCAGGCAGTAGGTAGTGAGTGAGGGTATAAGCTGCTGGCTGGAGGGTGTGAGGGGAGGGCATTCACCTTTGACCCTGCCGGCCACTCACAACAGTCTTCAAACGCCTTGAATTACCCTTAAAAACGTAAATCCACGCTCCACACCGCTGTACACCATTTATCATGTGGGAGTTCGATACGTGGATTAGGGTAGAAATACTCACGTAGGCTGTTATACGTATAATTACTGATATGTGGACAGAGCCCGCAGCCGTACCTATCTCCTTGGCTACACTCGTAAAACTGACTAGCCGGCTGGCCAGTACCCCGTAGTGGGTCTTTTGAATTAGTGTCAGCTCAGCACAATATGAAGGACCGTGACTCAAGACGGTTGGTCGTTGAGTCAACGGACAGGTTACTGGTAACTGGTTACTACTACTGAGATAAGGCTGGAGGTGATGTCCTGGTAGTCAGTAAATGTGGGGCCGATAGTGCTGTCCTGGGAGACAGTAATGGTGAAGCTGGAGGTGCTGTCCTGGGAGACAGTAATGGTGAAGCTGGAGGTGCTGTCCTGGGAGACAGTAATGGTGAAGCTGGAGGTGCTGTCCTGGGAGACAGTAATAGTGAAGCTGGAGGTGCTGTCCTGGGAGACAGTAATGGTGAAGCTGGAGGTGCTGTCCTGGGAGACAGTAATGGTGAAGCTGGAGGTGCTGTCCTGGGAGACAGTAATGGTGAAGCTGGAGGTGCTGTCCTGGGAGACAGTAATAGTGAAGCTGGAGGTGCTGTCCTGGGAGACAGTAATAGTGAAGCTGGAGGTGCTGTCCTGGGAGACAGTAATAGTGAAGCTGGAGGTGCTGTCCTGGGAGACAGTAATAGTGAAGCTGGAGGTGCTGTCCTGGGAGACAGTAATAGTGAAGCTGGAGGTGCTGTCCTGGGAGACAGTAATAGTGAAGCTGGAGGTGCTGTCCTGGGAGACAGTAATAGTGAAGCTGGAGGTGCTGTCCTGGGAGACAGTAATGGTGAAGCTGGAGGTGCTGTCCTGGGAGACAGTAATGGTGAAGCTGGAGGTGCTGTCCTGGGAGACAGTAATGGTGAAGCTGGAGGTGCTGTCCTGGGAGACAGTAATGGTGAAGCTGGAGGTGCTGTCCTGGGAGACAGTAATGGTGAAGCTGGAGATTTTGTCAAGGTAGTCGGGAATTATACGCAGGAAGGAATACATATAAATGACCTCATAGGGGACAGGAGCCATAGTGGGGAAACAAGTGTAGTCAAAGATAAGATAAAACCAATATTGCAAACTAGAAATACCACAGGAAATAGCAAACAAGAGGACTTCACTAGCAACAGTGAGGATATATTACCAAAAACAACTGGTGGGAGCTCAATTGATGGTGCTAGGGAGAATAGGAATAAGACAGGGAAACATGCACCAACAGGGAATACAGTCACAGAAACCCAAGGCAAACGGAAACCAAGCCTGTGCACATACTATGCACTTGCTATCTGCAGACATGGGAAATCTGGAAAAATAGACGGGACGTGCAACTATGACCACCCTAGAAAATGCCATGCCCATATGACAACAGGAAAATGCAAACTCCCTTCCTGTAAGCTTTTTCACCCTGAAATGTGTACCTCTTCAGTACAGGAAAGACTGTGCTATAACTTAAATTGCCAGGCACACCATCTACAGGGGACAAAAAGATGCAAAACATCCAGGCCATGGAAAAACCTGGGTAGCCACAGCCACTCAAGAGAGAGAGGTTTTTTAGTGCCAGGAAGGAAAAAAAACTGGCAGGAAATGGCAGAAATCGTACACCAAATCCAGACATTCCTGGAGTGGAACCACAGTCGATGGCCTCCACTCCAAATCAACAGATACAGATACTAATGCCGGAAAAAAATCCCCCCCCCCAGTACCAACAATACCACCAGTCCGATGACATTCTTCTTTGCAAATATACAGGGTCTAAAGCCAGCAACAAACAACAAAATACTTTTCATCCATGGACTGCTTGCAAAGGCAAAGGCAATGTTCGCGGCTTTCACTGAGACCCACATAAAGGATCACTTGGACAACGAAATATGGATCCCAGGTTACAACCTTTACAGATGTGACAGAGTGAACAGGCAAAAAAGGGGGGGGGTTGGCCTGTACATTGCAGAGTCACTTGTTTGCACAGAACTGCTTAATGCCTCAAATGATGTAGTGGAAGTTTTAGCAGTAAAGGTCGAGAACCAAAACCTAGTCATTGTGGAAGTCTACAAGCCTCCGGATGCAACAACCCAGCAATTCCAGGAACAGCTGTTAAAAATTGACCACTGTCTGGAAAATCTTCCAGCTCCTGCACCCAACATCTTGCTCCTGGGGAATTTCAACTTAAGGCACCTAAAATGGAGGAATATAGCAAATAATATTGTTGCAGTAATAACACCAGGAGGCAGCTCTGATGAAAACTCACACTCACACGAGCTTTTAAATCTCTGCACAAAATTCAATTTAAACCAGCAAATAATAGAGCCTACTAGACTGGAGAATACACTAGACCTCATCTTCACTAACAATGATGATCTGATAAGAAATGTCACCATATCAAAAACAATATACTCAGATCACAACATAATTGAGGTTCAGACATGTATGCGTGGAGCCCCAGACCGACAAAATGAGACTAGTCACGAGGGAGCATTCACCAAATTCATCTTCAATAACAAAAACATAAAGTGGGACCAAGTAAACCAAGTCCTAACCGATATAAGCTGGGAAGATATACTAAGCAACACAGACCCCAACTTATGCCTAGAACAGATTAACTCGGTGGCACTCGATGTATGCACAAGGCTTATTCCTCTAAGAAAAAGGAGGAGTAGATGTAAAATAGAAAGAGACAGGCGCTTCCTTTACAGGCGACGGAAAAGAATAACAGAGCGGTAAAAGAGGACAATACGTATATCTGAAATGCGTATGGTGACACTTTTCAGAGAAATAGCAAGCATCGAACTTAAGCTAAAGGAATCTTATAGGAGTCAGGAATCGCGGGAAGAACTAAAAGCCATAAATGAAATCGAAAGAAACCCAAAGTATTTTTTCTCCTATGCCAAATCAAAGTCGAGAACAACGTCCAGTATTGGGCCCCTACTTATACAAGATGGGTCCTACACAGATGACAGCAAGGAAATGAGTGAGCTACTCAAGTCCCAATATGACTCAGTTTTTAGCAAGCAGCTAACCAGACTGAGAGTCGAAGATCAAAATGATTTTTTTATGAGAGAGCCACAAAATTTGGTTAACACAAGCCTATCCGGTGTTATCCTGACGCCAAATGACTTCGAACAGGCGATAAATGACATGCCCATGCACTCTGCCCCAGGGCCAGACTCATGGAACTCCGTGTCCATCAAGAACGGCAAGAAGCCCCTATCACGAGCCTTTTCCATCCTATGGAGAGGGAGGATGGACACGGGGGTCGTCCCACAGTTACTAAAAACAACAGACATAGCCCCACTCCACAAAGGGTGCAGTAAAGCAACAGCAAAGAAGTACAGACCGATAGCACTAACATCCCATATCATAAAAATCTTTGAAAGGGTCCTAAGAAGCAAGATCACCACCCATCTAGAAACCCATCAGTTACTCAACCCAGGGCAACATGGGTTTAGAACAGGTCGCTCCTGTCTGTCTCAACTATTGGATCACTACGACAAGGTCCTAAATGCACTAGAAGACAAAAAGAATGCAGATATAATATATACAGACTTTGCAAAAGCCTTCGACAAGTGTGACCATGGCGTAATAGCGCACAAAATGCGTGCTAAAGGAATAACAGGAAAAGTCGGTCGATCGATCTATAATTTCCTCACTAACAGAACACAGAGAGTAGTCGTCAACAGAGTAAAGTCCGAGGCAGCTACGGTGAAAAGCTCTGTTCCACAAGGCACAGTACTCGCTCTCATCTTGTTCCTCATCCTCATATCCGACATAGACAAGGATGTCAGCCACGGCACCGTGTCTTCCTTTGCAGATGACACCCGAATCTGCATGACAGTGTCTTCCATTGCAGACACTGCAAGGCTCCAGGCGGACATCAACCAAATCTTTCAGGGGCTGCAGAAAACAATATGAAGTTCAACGATGAGAAATTTCAATTACTCAGATATGGTAAACACGAGGAAATTAAATCTTCATCAGAGTACAAAACAAATTCTGGCCACAAAATAGAGCGAAACACCAACGTCAAAGACCTGGGAGTGATCATGTCGGAGGATCTCACCTTCAAGGACCATAACATTGTATCAATCGCATCTGCTAGAAAAATGACAGGATGGATAATGAGAACCTTCAAAACTAGGGAGGCCAAGCCCATGATGACACTCTTCAGGTCACTTGTTCTCTCTAGGTTGGAATATTGCTGCACACTAACAGCACCTTTCAAGTCAGGTGAAATTGCTGACCTAGAAAATGTACAGAGAACAATCACGGCGAGCATAACGGAGATAAAACACTTCAATTACTGGGAGCGCTTCAGGTTCCTAAACCTGTATTCCCTGGAACGCAGGAGGGAGAGATACATGATTATATACACCTGGAAAATCCTAGAGGGACTAGTACCGAACTTGCACACGAAAATCACTCACTACGAAAGCAAAAGACTTGGCAGACGATGCAACATCCCCTCAATGAAAAGCAGGGGTGTCACTAGCACGTTAAGAGACCATACAATAAGTGTCAGGGGCCCGAGACTGTTCAACTGCCTCCCAGCATACATAAGGGGGATTACCAACAGACCCCTGGCAGTCTTCAAGCTGGCACTGGACAAGCACCTAAAGTCGGTTCCTGACCAGCCGGGCTGTGGCTCGTACGTTGGTTTGCGTGTAGCCAGCAGCAACAGCCTGGTTGATCAGGCTCTGATCCACCAGGAGGCCTGGTCACAGACCGGGCCGCGGGGGCGTTGACCCCCGGAACTCTCTCCAGGTAAACTCCAGGTATACACGCCACCACCACTGAAAACCCATGAAAACCCAACTAGCAAAGAAAACCAGTCCACTACATGGTTATCACTGTACCAATTGCAGGAGACGACTGACTGTAAGCTCTCTGTATATATGCACTGCAATTGCCTTAATTCGAATCCTACCCCCAGCATCTCTCATTCCCAAGGAAATATAAAGAAAATCCACTACCACATACATAATCGCCATTTTTTCCTCCAGTGATGCCCCTTTTACCTCTAATGTTAAAGCTCGCAGGGTCTCTACATTACCCCCACCTAGCAGACAAAAAACCCTCGCCAACCACATCCGTACCTCCCTCAATTCTTCACAAAAATAAACCGCATGAAATGCCGTTTCCAGCTCACCACACTGACTGCAGGACGGTTCCCTCACCAAACCCATTAAACCCAAAAATGCTTTTGAAGTTAGGATCCCAATCACGAATCTGTATACCAACTCACGTACCCTAGGCATTAACCTGAGCCTCCGGAAGTCTTCCCACATCGTCCCCCAATCATACAATGGATAGACCGATACGCCCTGCAGGATTTCCGTCCTCCCACTCAATGATACCAAACGCCCCACTTTAAGTCACTCAACATCTTTAACCAATAACAAAACCCTCAGCATATCCTCACAGTCAATTAACTCTTTACCTCCCCACCATCTCCACACATCCCCCATCACCTTCCCCACTCTTACCCCTCTTTCCCCTCCAGCACTGACGAATGACTGTTTTACATATATGGTTTTCACCCTCGGCCCCAATGCTGAAAGACCCACTCCCCCTCTGCGCACATTCGACATCACCACTTCCTTGCTCAGCCATGCCCTCCCAAAACCCCAAACATAACGTATAGCTCGTCTCTGTATTTCTTGTACGTCCTGTGTTTTCTAAGGATACACTTCCGCTATACCCCAAACCTTACTGTAAACCAGCGAATTAACTATTACTGCCCTCTGCTGTAATGTGACATCTCCCGCCCGTAAACTCCTTAATCTACTCACTACTTTCTCCACTACCCTCTCTGAATTTACCTGCCTAGCCTCCTGCGCATTCGCCATGTATAAAACTCCACAAATCTTCAAATTATCCACCACTGCCCACCTAAACTCCAACCCCAAGCCCCCCCCACCCAAGCACCAACCTCCAGTAAACACGATTTCGCCCTATTTACTCTCATGCCAAACGCCTCCCCAAAAATCTCCAACACCCTCCCCACTATACGCAATCCCTCCACCCCTTCTATCAGGATAGTGGTATCATCCACATACCCCACAATGCCTAAGCGCCCTTCCCTCTCCCCATTTAATGCTCCCACCCCATCAACGAGCCCATAAAAAGGATGTTGCATGCACGCAAACAGAATTTGTGAAAGAGGGCACCCCTGCCGTAATTCCCTCTCCATTTTAACCAGCCTTCCCAATCTGCCATTAACTTGGACCCGTACCATAGCCGATGAGTATAGCGTATCGACCCACCGTGCCACTCCCAGTCCAAACCCCAGATGCAACAAACAAGCCCTCAAAAATTTTCTATTCACACAGTCATATGCATTCTCCCAATCAATACCCAAAAGTCCTCCCCCCTCGCAACCCTCCAAAAAGTCCCTTATGCACCCATGCCCAGCTCTCCTACTTCGTCCTGGTATACCCATCTGACCTCTATGTACAACCCCACCAATTACCTTCTTCATCCTATTACCTAATATCTTTGCAAAAATCTTGTAGTCAGAACACATTAGTGAAATAGCTATACTCAGATATGGTAAACATGAGGAAATTAAATCTTCATCAGAGTACAAAACAAATTCTGGCCACGAAATAGAGCGAAACACCAACGTCAAAGACCTGGGAGTGATTATGTCGGAGGATCTCACCTTCAAGGACCATAACATTGTATCAATCGCATCTGCTAGAAAAATGACAGGATGGATAATGAGAACCTTCAAAACTAGGGAGGCCAAGCCCATGATGACACTCTTCAGGTCACTTGTTCTATCTAGGCTGGAATATTGCTGCACTCTAACAGCACCTTTCAAGGCAGGTGAAATTGCCGACCTAGAAAATGTACAGAGAACTTTCACGGCGCGCATAACGGAGATAAAACATCTCAATTACTGGGAGCGCTTGAGGTTTCTAAACCTGTATTCCCTGGAACGCAGGAGGGAGAGATACATGATTATATACACCTGGAAAATCCTAGAGGGACTAGTACCGAACTTGCACACGAAAATCACTCACTACGAAAGCAAAAGACTTGGCAGACGATGCACCATCCCCCCAATGAAAAGCAGGGGTGTCACTAGCACGTTAAGAGACCATACAATAAGTGTCAGGGGCCCGAGACTGTTCAACTGCCTCCCAGCACACATAAGGGGGATTACCAACAGACCCCTGGCAGTCTTCAAGCTGGCACTGGACAAGCACCTAAAGTCAGTTCCTGATCAGCCGGGCTGTGGCTCGTACGTTGGTTTGCGTGCAGCCAGCAGCAACAGCCTGGTTGATCAGGCGCTGATCCACCAGGAGGCCTGGTCACAGACCGGGCCGCGGGGGCGTTGACCCCCGAAACTCTCTCCAGGTAAACTCCAGGTCCAGGTAATACGCACTTAAAACACTCCCCACTTGCTTTTTGCGAACCAACACAACCACTCCAATACTTTGTGTCTGACTTAGCTTGCCCTCCCACAGCATACAATTCATGATCTCCACCAGACAAGTCTTAATATGCTCCCAATGAACTCTGTAAAAATCATTTGAAATCCCATCGATGCCTGGTGCTTTTCCAGTACTCATGTTAAACACTGCCTCCTCAACTTCCCCCACACTAATCCTCCTCCCATCTCCATCCCCTCACTTCTTTCTGCCCTAACCCCCCCCCCCTCCAACACTTCCTCAAAAGCATCGCCCTTCCTTCCCCCCCCTTTCTCCATTTCTCTCGAAACCAGAAATCAGTATAATTACTCATGTCTTCTGTAGTAGTAAGCACCTGACCCTTATGATATCCACCCATATCCTCGCTCACCTCTAATTGCAAAATAGTTGACACCTTCTGCCTTGTCCTAAAACGTCTTAAAACACTTCCCGAAGGTTTATCCCCCCACAATACAGCCTCCAATCCTGCCCTCACACACACAGCATCAAATCTGTCATTGTGTATCTCCATCAGTCTACCTCGAAGTTGCTCCACAGTCCCATACTGCTTCCCCACTTCCTCCTCATAACACTCGTTCAGCTGACATTCCAAATAATTCTGTAACCCATACCTCCACCTGGCCTCTTCCCGTCCCCTATTTTTAAAGAATCCAGCAATACCCGGCTTAGTTCGCTTCTCCCACCATTCCAAGACATACGACCCCACATCCCTTGATCCCCAAAAAGAGTGCCACCAATCCCCAAAAGCCTCACACACCCCCTCCCCCTTCACAAGTCTCGCATTTAATTTCCAATAACAAGTGTGTATCCTAACCATACCCTCCCAATCAAGATCCGCAATAACTGCCCTGTGGTCAGAAAACCCCACATCGAAGGTCCTAACTCCCAGAACGTGTATTGCCTCCGTAGCATAGAGCCTATCCAGTCGTGCAGCATAACTCCTTCGTACAAATGTATGCTCAACCCTCCAACCACCCCTCCCCACTACATCTAAAACTCCCACATCCCCCAACACATTGCATAAAAACCCCAACACACACCCCGCCCCCCTCGGTTCCACATCACCCTGTTGTATGACACAATTCCAATCTCCTCCTATCACAGTAACTAAAGGCAATCCCCTCAAATAAAAAAGCAAAACATCCCTCACGAAAGTTACCTTAACTGTTGCATTTCCATCCGCCGGCATGTATACTCCTATAAAACAAACCCTTGTCTCACCCCACTCTCCCTCTACCTGCACCACCCTTCCACCCCCACCCTCCTCCTACCCCAACACACGCAAGGGACTGGTTTCCTTCACAGCCACAGCAACCCCCCCCCCCCCTCCTTTTAACCTCACCGATCCACTCACATATAACTTATATCCCTTCAAACGCAACTCACATCCAAACTTGTAATTATGCTCCTGTATGAAACATATATCCACATCAAATCTCCTCAAAAACCATTCCATCTGCACTCTCTTAACCTCAGCTCTCAGCCCGTTAACATTAATGGTGTCCACCTTGAATTATTACAATAAAGGCGGCTTCCCCCGCCGCTTTTGAAGGTTGCTCGAAAGACATGGCTGTTGGCTATAGCCTCGTTTGTCACTTGGTCTATCCAAACCTCCGATCTTCCCCTTTTCCTTCGACCCTTGCAGCACCACAGAACCGGTGTCACCATTCCCCGGGAGATCTAGCACGGTCTTCCAAGGTTTCTTTCCAGATCTCTGCCCTGGCGTTAAGACATCTTCCATATCAGACGTCCCAGCTGCTCGCTTACGTGTGTCACCTCCACACATTGCCTCAGCATCCATGTCCTCCTGGTGCACCTCAACCACCACCGTGTGCTGCTTACTCTCGTTGCACAAGGTGTCTTCACACTCCTGTGCAGCTGCTACCCCCTCCAATGCCCTCCCGTCCTTCTCCCCTTCCTGATTGTCTTCCACCTCCCCCAAGAAGTCTTTCAAGACCTCGTCCAACAGATCATCCTGTTGTAAGTCACTTCTGTCAACAATCGCATCCGTAGATGGTTGCTCAGACACAGTTCCCACAGGTAACGTGGCGCACGCTCCCAACTCCGACTCCACTCTGTCTACTTCTTCACTCCAACTTCCAGATGCCTGGCTTGCAGCTTCACCTGTCCCAGGTGCCAAGGAGCCCAGCTGTCATTCCACAGTTGTTGGCACCTGTTCCCTCCGTCCCTGCCTTTGATGACATTGGGCCGCCATATGGTCATAAGACCAGCACAGCCTACATGTCTGACGTTGTCCTGCATAATATACATAAACCTGTGTTCTGAACTCTTCCATCAGAACGTACGTTGGTATAGGTTGTCTCAATGTCATCTTCAAGGTGAAAGATCCCTCTGGCAGCCCCATATAAGGCCCATCCTTCCACACTCCCAACTCTGCCGAATGGATCTTGCCATATCTGTGGAATACCTCCACAACATTATATTCCAAGGCATCAAAGGGGACATTTCTCACCTTTACCCACGTTACATAGCTTGATACGTCATGTAGGCAGACCTCCTCTGCAGAATTAACGGTCATTCTCTTTTCTTGGAACGAGTCGACTATGCTGGAGTAAAACCCAGCACTCTTGAACTTGATGAAGATCCTGGACACTCCATTCACTGCTACACCATACTACTCGTCGTTCAGTATGCCGTACACATCGCGGATGATACTTGGCAGAAGCACCTGTATTGTAGAACTACTCAGGGCACCACGTACCAGCTCCACACGGACAGTATTTACCCTGTGTCCATGTCTGTCCGCCATTTTGATTGCTCAAAACGGGAAAACTGCGCAGAAAACCAGATGATTCGGGAGCTACTGCGCAGCCTGTCCACACGGCTCAAGAGCGATGAGGACAATTGTTATGTTATTGTGTTTTGTTGTTCACGCACCACCAACTTTTGATAAATACTCATAAAGTTTTTGATGAGGTCAGGGCAGATCCTAAATGTTAGGATAATTAAGGTATGTTTCTTAGAACGGTGAATGTAAACATTTTAGGAGGGGGAGAAGTGTCAGCTGTGTGTCGGCACTTGCAATAATAATTATTATAAAAGATGGGGTTTGTAGGATATGTTGTGGGTTGAGTATATGGTTGTAATATGGCCATTATCTGTAGTGTTTGTTTTCTGTACTGGGAGGTTTTGGTAACATCCAGTATAGTTTTTAATTTTATTATACTCTTATACATTCTTGTATTTTTTTTTTATATTTTTATTAAAAACCTTACAAAAGTACAAAGGATGCATAATAATAGTACAGGAATACAAAAACAGTCTTTTACGCTACTAGCACCAGGTTATTCCTGGAGGTAACAAGTATTATAACAACATCCTGTTATAGCAAACAATACACGCTAAGACAAACCTCACTAAAGTACAACAGTCATTAATAGGTGCCACCACGCCATCGTAATCAAAGAAAACACACCAATATGAAACTTTACATGGTTTAACAATATAAAATGAGTACCTGTCATAACCTATTACAACAAAAACATCATACAAATATACAACATCACAAGGTTACTAAAGTTGAAATTGTCACACATGACTAAAACCATAACCACCTTTAACACACAATATATGTACTACACATATCATGTCAGTAAAGTAAAAAAGACCCTAACCAAAGCTACCATAACAACTATAAAACAACACAAAAACCGAACATACCCGCTATGACAGGGTACAGAGTATTGGTTAAGTTATGTTACATTATATCCTAACCAATAGGAATTCGGAAGGAACGTATTATTCCTTATGCACAATAAACATAGAGAAACAGTATTTTAATATTATTAATATGTTAAACCCTCAAGTACACTAATTCTGCTACAGAAAACAGAAGAACATACATGTAACATACAATAATAAAATAACCCAGAACAAGTTTTTATAACAAAAACCTCGGCACATCAAAAGGGTTTAAAACCAAACCCTACACAGAAATTAAACCTCCCACATATGTATGTAAGCCGAAAATCTTGTCCACAAGACTTTTTTGGTATAACCCCGTAATAAACATGGTATAGACCCAAGACCTATACATACACTTAAAAATTCCCACATAGAACCTCCAGCAGACAATAAAAGTTAAACATCATACAAAACAAGTAGTAAGTATAAGAGCCGCTGTATTTTGCCAGTCCCAAAAGAACAGACATGTACCTCAGAAAATTTTTTGTTGAAACCTACTTGCCAATCTGATTACTTAAAAACGAGAACCTAAGGGCTCGGTATCCTGGCTATCAAGGAAATTTTTAACACAGTGAACATAACCATCAGGTTTAGAAAATTAACCTTGTAAGCTACACTTATATCTCACTATGACAAGCATTCTCGTGAAATATAGCGTACCATCCATACCAAACTGTCACTACCGTCCTCTTACACACCACATAAACTCCAGAGGAAAACAAAAAAAAAAAACCCTTTTACATCCCCCCATAAGGAGACCACCCCTTTGTCCATCCTCAGGGACCCCGCCTAAGGGAACCCACAGTGAGGTTCCTATAACCTTCCGTGAAACTTTTTTCCCAGGACGCCCCATGAACCAGCATATTCCTACACTTCGTCCTATAGAATCTAGCCGCCAATGCTTTTATCCTCGTATCACCCCTTAATCCCCTCATTCCCCATGAGATATCCAGATAGTCTACTATGATATACATTATAGCCCTTCCAACATCCCTAGGCACTCCCCTTACATCTAGTAGTAAAGCCCTTAAAAGCGGCAAACGACCCCCCCCCAAACAGTCTGATAACCCCACCCATCCATGATCTCACCCCCTCCAAGGAGGTACAAAAGAAGACCACATGAAACGCCGTTTCAACATCGCCACAAAACTGACATACAACGTAACACCTCCTTGGAGGCCAGAATCCCCATGATGAAACGATACACTAATTCTCTTACTCTAGCCAGTATCCTAAGCTTACTAAATTTTTTCCAAATAACCCCCCAGTCATACGTTGGATACACGGCTACCCCTTGCATAATTCCCTGACCTTTCACTACCCTCACCAACCTTTTCACTTTGATGTTATCCACATGTTGCACTGTCAATAAAAATCTCAACATATCTTCACAAAACCTCAATTCCTTCCCACTCCACCATTTACGTGCCTCCTCCATAACTCTTCCTACTTTAGCTCCCCTCACACCCCCTTCCCTAATATACCTCCACTTGATATATATAGCCATTATTCTCAGTCCTAAAGGCAACAAACCTAAACCCCCTCTCCGAACATCCGTCATAACTACCTCCTTACTTAACCATGCCCTCCCAAATCCCCACACAAACTTCAGCACCCTCCTCTGCATTTCCACAATATCTCGTACCTCTAAGGGAAAAACCTCTGCCACCCCCCATACCTTGCTATAGACAAGTGAATTTACCACCACTACCCTCTGATGTAATACTAGGTCCCTCACACTTAAACCTCCTAGTCTACCTAAAACCTTACCCATGACAGACTCCGAATTTACCTTTCTGCATGCCTGCACCTCCGCCATATACCATATCCCACATACCCTGATTCTGTCAACCACTGTCCATCCTAACTTCATCCCCAAGCCCACCCTATCCAATTACCCACCTCTAGTAACCTTGATTTCACCGTATTAACTCACATCCCCGTATTCATACCAAACATCTGAATCAGTATACCCACCCTCCTTAACTCCTCCTTACCCCATAGCAAAATAGTAGTATCATCCACATACCCAATGATGCCCCCTTTGCACCCCCGTCCATCTCCTGTTTGTCCATCACCCACTCAACAGACTCATAAAAAGGATTCTGCACACATGCAAAGAGCAGCTGCGACAGCAGTACACTTTCACCCAACCTCCCATTGACCTGTACCCTCACCTCCGCCTCAGCATACAGGGTGTTCACCCACCTCACTACCCCCTCCCGAAACCCCAACCTCTCTAAGCAAACCCTTAAGAAATCTCTGTCCATGCAATCATATGTGTTCTCCCAATCTTAACCTAGTATTCCCCCTCCTGTACAACTCTCTAGAAAATCCCTAATAAAACCATGTCCATCCCTCATCCTTCTCCCCGGAATTCCCAACTGTTTCCTATGTAACACTAAACCCAACACTTTCCTCATTCTGTTGCCCAAAATCTTAGCAAAAATCTTGTAATCTGAGCACATTAACGTAATCGCACGGTAATCATTCAAAACTCGGTATTCCTTCTTTTTGGGCACTAAAACTGTGACACCTGTTCTTTGCGATTTTCCCATCCTCCCACTACTTAACATACAATTCAAAATCCCCACCAGACAATGCCGTACACTCCCCCAATGACACCTATAAAAATCGTTTGGTATGCCGTCTATGCCTGGGGTTTTACCCTGCCAGAGCCCAAAAACTGCCTCCTCCACCTCCGCTACACTAATATTACTCTCGAGTCTGTCACTGTCCTGCTCACTTAATACCCTGTTAAACCCTTCATCCCCAAATCATCCCAAACCCACTCCCTCGCCAACCCTCCTCCATTTCTCCCTAAACCAAAAATCGGCATACAAACTAATATTTTCCGTGGTGGATAGGCCTTGACCCTCCTCAAAGCCACCCCCCCCCCACTGTACCTGCCTCAATATACGCCAAGGTGGTTTTCGCCTGCCGTTCCTTAAACCTCCTTAGTACAAAACCCGATGGCCTATCCCTCCAACCCCGCCCTAACTCTAATTGCCTCAAACTTTTCATTGTGAATTTCCGCCAACCTATTTCGCAAACATTCCATGTCCTCAATCCGCCCCACCCGTTCCTCTGCATAACAGTCGTTTAACTGACCTTCAAGATAATTTTGTAGACCACAGCTCCACCTCGCCATCTCCTTACCCCGTACTTTAAAAAAATCCGCGATTCCAACTTTAGCCCTCATTTCCCACCAATCCAGCAAATCCATCTCCATATCCCTAGTCTCTTGTAGGCTGTATGCTGTTGCTTCAAAAAGTACATTCTGTACCTTCACCCAAGTAAAATACTTAGACACATCATGCAAGCATACTTCCACTGCCGAATTGATACTCATCCTCCTTTCTTGAAATTCGTCGACGATGGTAGAGTAGAAGTCAGCCCTCATGAACTTCATGAAGACCCTTGACATACCATTCAGTGCCACACCATACAACTCTTCATTGGGGGTGCCATAAACGTCCCTGATAATGCTTGGCAGGAGAACTGCTTAAATATCCTCTAACCAGCTCAGTGCAGACAGTATTTATGCTCCGGTTCATTCGGTCCGCCATCTTGGTGCTAATGTTATGTTTTTCTCACCAGGTGGCGTGCAAGAGAAACTGTAGAAGCGTCCTCTCTCTCCACAGGTCGAGAGACGAATGTGAGTTTTTAAGCGTGAACTTCACGTTATGCAATGTTATAAAAATTTTGGTTTTCATTTGTTACATTACTATTGATATTATATATTGCTGGTGTATTTTCTTCTGCTGATAAAGGTGTATGTGTATAGGAATGTAATATTCATATCTGTTTTAGTCTGTAATTTTATGTTATTGTGTTTTGTTGTTCACGCACCACCAACTTTTGATAAATACTCATTAAGTTTTTGATGAGGTCAGGGTATGACCCTAAATGTTAGGATAATTAAGGTATGTTTCTTAGAACGGTGAATGTAAACATTTTAGGGGGGGGGAGAAGTGTCAGCTGTGTGTCGGCACTTGCAATAATAATTATTATAAAAGGTGGGGTTTGTAGGATATGTTGTGGGTTGAGTATATGGTTGTAATATGGCCATTATCTGTAGTGTTTGTTTTCTGTACTGGGATTTTTTTTATATATTTTATTTAAAAACTTTACAGCTTAATATTAAATAAAAAGATATAACAGGAGTACAGCAGGATCCTCAGTCCTACACAACATACACTGGCAAAATATAACAACACTTTGTAACTGACATAAAAGAGGTTACCCATATACACTCACAAATATTTCCATATAACATACTTTACAATATACACAATATAATATGACTATGACATATGGCAAAGGTTCACAACCTTCACATTAGTCAATAAGAGGAATGACCTACATCATAATCTCATTAAAACAAGTGCATGCTCTTCCCAAAACTAACCCCCTATACAAGAAAAATTTCCTAAAAACATACATACGCCTCACTACAATCCCTCTTTAATCATTGAAAAAAATGAAAATCTTAAGCCTCCACTTATACTTAATAAATATTAATGACCCTCTTCCACCGGATGAGCACATTATATAAAGAGACTAAACCATACTTTCCCCATTACAAAACTTTAATGAGTCATTACAAATTTATGGAAGTCATTAACCTTCCATCCCTCATCACCAGGAGGAGCACATTATATAATGCTAAAATAAAGTCAGTACACTCGCTAAACTCCAACACAAAACACAAACAACAAAACAATATAAAAACCTTTAATTGCGATACGATTATCGCACATGAAATAAGCCCAAGAAAGGCTATAAACGTACAATCTACATAAACCCAAAAACTCTGCAAGTTCTTACACCTATAATCTTAACACCATTCACACTTAATACATTAAGAAGGTCATGACGACCCTGACACATCAAACACAGAATTCTCCATATGTTACTACATAATTAACTGATATCATCACCTTTGCTTTCTGTGCCCACTTGCATGCTACATACGCTTATGCCACACATCTACACCTTCTATACCCAAGCAGAAGGAGCAGTGCCGCGTGCCTCGTTGTGCTCCGGGTTTTCTCGTGTTTCCACGGTCGCTCTTACTTGCTAGAACTTTAATTTGTGCCATCAATCCTATACGATACATCCCTCTAGCGCCTGGAACCAATCTTGGGCGGAAAACATTTTATACTGAGTCAAAAAAGGAGAATTAGTGTACACTACCTAGCAGAGTTTACTGCCAGAGGGGAATCATAGGCCTGTGTTCCGTGTGAAAAAATAATAATAATAGAACTTTTCTTTGTCAGAGGAAAGAAAGTCTCCCTGATAACATTGTGTATACATAGTGTATAGTGTATACTACAGTGGCTCCCTAGTATATTGATGATAAAGGCTAAAGTGTCATTTGAAAACAGGTGAATTTGTAAATGAAGTGATAAGCATATAGAGGAAGGTGCCAGAAGTCGCCAGAATCTTACCACAGTGGTCAGCTGTTTTAATAATCTTTCTGGCCTGCTAGTGTACTCGCATATAATCTAGTGATACCAGTGAATAGCAGAATACAGTGTTGTAGTAGCAACTAACCAGTATTATAATGGTACTTAGTGGAGTGGAGTGACTTTCATTAGTTTCTTTTTTCTTGAAATACCAGACATATACTGTGAATTTCATATAACCTGTAGTTACCAGCGGTCGCAATATACACAACGAGAAGCAATTATTACTGCAGAAAAAGCATCCTTCCTCCAAAATTTCCACCAGTCAACTATAGTGATAATATAGCATTTATTGTGGTGGAGACGAAAAAAAAAAAAAATAGAAAAGCTAGATACAGCGATTGATAAACAAGGGTTGAGGCTCGACCGTTCGTCATTGTAGGAGCTGCCAGAAATCACCGGCTCTTCAACACGCAAGTTATACTTTTGTATCAATCAAATCACATATTACTTGAGTAGATAATTTCAAGTAGATCCTTCATGTGGTAGCCCAAATCACCGACTAGTATGTTTTAAATAAGTGACCCACTGATCAGATCAGATCGACTGGTCCGAACCCTCGACTGGTCCGAACCATTGATGGTCCGAACCCTTGACTGGTTTCAAACGGATTCGTTGGACAATAAAGCAGACTGTAAACGGATGGAGTTGTAGGCGCCCTTATCAAACACAAACAATAAATATAAATCAGGAACGTACACGGTAAGCTGTCCAATTAGTTAGAAATAGAAATACAAATAGCTAGAGCTTCATTTAAGGAGGTTATTAATAGAGTATTCAAGAGGTTGCTAGTAGAATTACAGTAAATCAACCACTCAAATCATTATGAAGCTCTGTATAGTCTGCAGTCAATCAAACAAACGGGCTTCCACATGGATAAATTGTCACTTTTGTGGAAAATGGTGTCACGCCCCTTGTGCAGATATCCAAGAACTAGCTACAAGCAGTATTAAAACAGGGAAGTGTTTTTGGGTATGCCCAAATGAGGAAAATCTGTGGACTAAAATCACAAGGGTATTAAAAGAGGATAACATCAAAGCTGCTTTCATAGACAACCTGGAAGCTTTCTACAACAGATGGGAACATAAAAAGTCTGGGCTGAATGGTACTGCCCTTGATACTGTCCATGTAGTCAGAAACTGTAAGGCTGGAGGTGATGTCCTGGTAGTCAGTAAATGTGGGGCTGATAGTGCTGTCCTGGGAGACAGTAATGGTGAAGCTGGAGGTGCTGTCCTGGGAGACAGTAATGGTGAGCTGGAGGTGCTGTCCTGGGAGACAGTAAGGTGAAGCTGGAGGTGCTGTCCTGGGAGACAGTAATGGTGAAGCTGGAGGTGCTGTCCTGGGAGACAGTAATGGTGAAGCTGGAGGTGCTGTCCTGGGAGACAGTAATGGTGAAGCTGGAGATTTTGTCCAGGTAGTCGGGAATTATACGCAGGAAGGAATACATATAAATGACCTCATAGGGGACAGGAGCCATAGTGGGGAAACAAGTGTAGTCAAAGATAAGATAAAACCAATATTGCAAACTAGAAATACCACAGGAAATAGCAAACAAGAGGACTCCACTAGCTATAGTGAGGATATATTACCAAAAACAACTGGTGGGAGCTCCATTGTTGGTGCTAGGGAGGATAGGAATAAGACAGGGAAACATGCACCAACAGGGAATACAGTCACAGAAACCCAAGGCAAACGGAAACCAAGCCTGTGCACATACTATGCACTTGGTATCTGCAGACATGGGAAATCTGGAAAAACAGACGGGACGTGCAACTATGACCACCCTAGAAAATGCCATGCCCATATGACAACAGGAAAATGCAAAGTCACTTACTGTAAGCTTTTTCACTGTGCTATAACTTAAATTGCCAGGCACACCATCTATAGGGTACAAAAAGATACAAAACATCCAGGCCATGGGAAAACCTGGGTAGCCACAGCCACTCAAGAGGGAGAGGTTTTTTAGTGCCAGGAAGGAAAAAAAACTGGCAGGAAATGGCAGAAATCGTACACCAAATCCATTTATTCCAGGAGTGGAACCACAGTCGATGGCCTCCACTCCAAACCAACAGATACAGATACTAATGCCAGAAAAAAAATCCCCCCCAGTACCAACAATACCACCAGTCAGATGACATTCTTGTTTGCAAATATACAGGGTCTAAAGCCAGCAACAAACAACAAAATACCTTTCATCCATGGACTGCTTGCAGAGGCAAAGGCAATGTTCGCGGCTTTCACTGAGACCCACATAAAGGATCACTTGGACAACGAAATATGGATCCCAGGTTACAACCTATACAGATGTGACAGAGTGAACAGGCAAAAGGGGGGGGGGGGGTTGGCCTGTACATTGCAGAGTCACTTGTTTGCACAGAACTGCTTAATGCCTCAAATGATGTAGTGGAAGTTTTAGCAGTAAAGGTCGAGAACCAAAACCTAGTCATTGTGGTAGTCTACAAGCCTCCGGATGCAACATCCCAGCAATTCCTGGAACAGCTCTTAAAAATTGACCACTGTCTGGAAAATCTTCCAGCTCCTGCACCCAACATCTTGCTCCTGGGGGATTTCAACTTAAGGCACCTAAAATGGAGGAATATAGCAAATAATATTGTTGCAGTAATAACACGAGGAGGCAGCTCTGATGAAAACTCACACTCACACGAGCTTTTAAATCTCTGCACAAAATTCAATTTAAACCAGCAAATAATAGAGCCTACTAGACTGGAGAATACACTAGACCTCATCTTCACTAACAATGATGATCTGATAAGAAATGTCACCATATCAAAAACAAAATACTCAGATCACAACATAATTGAGGTTCAGACATGTATGCGTGGAGCCCCAGACCGACATAATGAGACTAGTCACGAGGGAGCATTCACCAAATTCAACTTCAATAACAAAAACATAAAGTGGGATCAAGTAAACCAAGTCCTAACCGATATAAGCTGGGAAGATATACTAAGCAACACAGACCCCAACGTATGCCTAGAACAGATTAACTTGGTGGCACTTGATGTATGCACAAGGCTTATTCCTCTAAGAAAAAGGAGGAGTAGATGTAAAATCGAAAGAGACAGGCGCTCCCTTTACAGGCGACGGAAAAGAATAACAGAGCTGCTAAAAGAGGTCAATATATCTGAAATGCATAGGGAGACACTGGTCAGAGAAATAGCAAGCATCGAACTCAATCTAAAGGAATCTTATAGGAGTCAGGAATCGCGGGAAGAACTAAAAGCCATAAATGAATTCGAAAGAAACCTAAAGTATTTCTTCTCCTATGCCAAATCAAAGTCGAGAACAACATCCAGTATTGGGCCCCTACTTAAACAAGATGGGTCCTACACAGATGACAGCAAGGAAATGAGTGAGCTACTCAAGTCCCAATATGACTCAGTTTTTAGCAAGCCGCTAACCAGACTGAGACTTGAAGATCAAAATGAATTTTTTATGAGAGAGCCACAAAATTTGATTAACACAAGCCTATCCGATGTTATCCTGACGCCAAATGACTTCGAACAGGCGATAAATGACATGCCCATGCACTCTGCCCCAGGGCCAGACTCATGAAACTCCGTGTTCATCAAGAACTGCAAGAAGCCCCTATCACGAGCCTTTTCCATCCTATGGAGAGGGAGCATGGACATGGGGGTCGTCCCACAGTTACTAAAATCAACAGACATAGCCCAACTCCACAAAGGGGGCAGTAAAGCAACAGCAAAGAACTACAGACCGATAGCACTAACATCCCATATCATAAAAATCTTTGAAAGGGTCCTAAGAAGCAAGATCACCACCCATCTAGAAACCCATCAGTTACACAACCCAGGGCAACATGGGTTTAGAACAGGTCGCTCCTGTCTGTCTCAACTATTGGATCACTACGACAACGTCCTAAATGCACTAGAAGATAAAAAGAATGCAGATGTAATATATACAGACTTTGCAAAAGCCTTCGACAAGTGTGACCATGGCATAATAGTGCACAAAATGCGTGCTAAAGGAATAACATGAAAAGTCGGTCGATGGATCTATAATTTCCTCACTAACAGAACACAGAGAGTAGTCGTCAACAGAGTAAAGTTCGAGGCAGCTACGGTGAAAAGCTCTGTTCCACAAGGCACAGTACTCGCTCCCATCTTGTTCCTCATCCTCATATCCGACATAGACAAGGATGTCAGCCACAGCACCGTGTCTTCCTTTGCAGATGACACCCGAATCTGCATGACAGTGTCTTCCATTGCAGACACTGCAAGGCTCCTGGCGGACATCAACCGAATCTTTCAGTGGGCTGCAGAAAACAATATGAAGTTCAACGATGAGAAATTTCAATTACTCAGATATGGTAAACACGAGGAAATTAAATCTTCATCAGAGTATAAAACAAATTCTGGCCACAAAATAGAGCGAAACACCAACGTCAAAGACCTGGGAGTGATCATGTCGGAGGATCTCACCTTCAAGGACCATAACATTGTATCAATCGCATCTGCTAGAAAAATGACAGGATGGATAATGAGAACCTTCAAAACTAGGGAGGCCAAGCCCATGATGACACTCTTCAGGTCTCTTGTTCTATCTAGGCTGGAATATTGCTGCACACTAACAGCACCTTTCAAGGCAGGTGAAATTGCTGACCTAAAAAATGTACAGAGAACCTTCACGGCGCGCATAACGGAGATAAAACACCTCAATTACTGGGAGCGCTTGAGGTTCCTGAACCTGTATTCCCTGGAATGCAGGTGGGAGAGATACATGATTATATACACCTGGAAAATCCTAGAGGGACTAGTACTGAACTTGCACACGAAAATCACTCACTACGAAAGCAAAAGACTTGGCAGACGATGCAACATCCCCCCAATGAAAAGCAGGGGTGTCACTAGCACCGAGACTGTTCAACTGCCTCCCAGCATACATAAGGGGGATTACCAACAGACCCCTGGCAGTCTTCAAGCTGGCACTGGACAAGCACCTAAAGTCGGTTCCTGACCAGCCGGGCTGTGACTCGTACGTTGGTTTGCGTGCAGCCAGCAGCAACAGCCTGGTTGATCAGGCTCTGATCCACCAGGAGGCCTGGTCACTGACCAGGCCGCGGGGGCGTTGACCCCCGGAACTCTCTCCAGGTAAACTCCAGGTAAACATACACCTCACTCTCACCCCTCCCCAGGAGGCAACCCCGCTGTGTCCCCCTGAATTCCTTCTTCTCATATGTAATCCCCAAACCCCCACCCCTTACTCACTCAGCCCAAGTCGTAGATTCATGAGAAACCCTAACGTTAACATTCTATAACCTTCCGAAAAATCCTTCGCCCACCTCCTCCCATACAGTTTTCTATTACGACACATCATACGATAAACCGTTACCGCTAGTACCCACCTCCACACCTCACAATCCTCCCTCCCCCTCATCACCCACGATATATATATATAATCCACCATTATATAATCCAAAGCTCTTGTGACACTCTCTTCGAACGCTCCCACATCTAGGCTTAGTGCACGCAGAACCGACACCCCTCGGCCCCCACCCCTGTACAACCCTACTTAACCAATACCTAACACCCTCCAGTCCCTCACAAAAGTATACTGCATGGAACGCCGTCTCATCCTCCCCACAGATTCTGCACCTCCAGCCCACAATTACCCTTCTGGTTCTTAGTACCTCCCCCGACGGTAGTATGCCATGCAGAAAACGATACATTACCTCCCTCACCCTAGGCTTTAACTTCAACTTTCTAAACCTATACCAAATACTCTTCCATGCGTACATGGGGAACAATCCCTCAACTGGTACAACAATCCTTTCTGCAAGCAACCTACACAAAACCCCTATTCGAATTTTCCTGGGTTCTCTAACCAACATCAAAGCCCTCAAAACAGTTTCACATTCCCTCAACTCCACACCACCATACAACTTACCCAACCTATCATGTACTTTTTCCAGCTGCCCGCACTCCTTTGTGCAAAACCTCCCATTTAAGATACACACATTTAATTCTCCTTCTCAGATCCATCAACCCCAACCCACCCTGGCGCACAGGTAACATTACAACCTCTCTCCACAGCCAATCGCAACTTGAACCCCACTAAAAGTTAAACACCCGTCTCAGAATTCCCACAATCGCCGTCCCTGTTATTGGGAACATGGCTGCTACGTGCCAAACCTTACTATACAATAATACATTTATTACAATCACTCGTTGCACAAGAGTCAGATGATGAGGTCGCAATGCACCCAGATGCCCCAGAATTCTTTCCATCAATCTATTTGAGTTTTCCTCTCGAGCAGCGTCCAAGTCATCCTTATAGATGATACCACAAATTTTTAAAGACACCGTTTGTTTCCTCACAACATTACATCTCCCCCCCCCCTCCACCCAATCACCCAAACCCATGATCATTGACTTCTCGCTATTTACCTGCATCCCTGTTGCATTTCCAAACAGTTGCACATCATCCAAAACCCCCAATGCCATTCCCTCTCGAACCAGGACTGTTGTATCATCTACATATCCTATTATTCCAGGCCACACTTTCCCGACCTCCCCCACACCCCCACTCGTGTTACATACACAACATTCAACCATTCTATAGAAGGGGTCCTGAATGCACGCAAACAACATTTGTGACATGGGAGACCCCTGTCTAAATCCCCTACCCATTGCAATCTCCTCCCTCAAGCATCCATTAATCTGTACCCTCATCTTAGCTCCTTTGTACAACGTGGTTACCCAACTAACTATTTCTTCCCCATAACCCTGCCTCCCAAGTATAGCTCCCAATGCTCCCCTTTCCACCCTGTCATAGGCCCTATGCCAGTCTAAAGCCAACAACGCCGCCCTCCCCCCCTCCTTTTGACTCCACAAAACTCCTCAGTATTCCATGACCTTCAATCATCGACCTTCCAGGCAAACCATACTGCGTTTTCGAAACCACTCTCCCTATCACACATTTAAACTGATTACCCAAGACTTTAGTGAACAACTTATAATCAGCACTTAACAGAGATATGGCAAGGTACTCCTTGAGGGTGTGCTGCCCCTTACCCTTCTGGATTAACACTACAACTGCTGTTGCTTGCTTGTCCCCCATCACACCCTTCTCCTTCATCTGATTTAATAACCTACCCATGAAACCCCTTATCACCTCCCAATGTTGGAGATAAAATTCAGCCGGGAGACCGTCTATTCCCGGTGCTTTGCCCTTCCTCATTCCCCTTGAAGCCAACTCTATTTCCTCCTCCATTATTACCCCCCCTAAAGCCTTCCTACCACTATTCCCTAAATTACACGTCACATACTCACACACCTTCTCTAAAGCCACATTCCCCACCCTCCTACTTGTCCAGTACCCTTCATACCATTTATCCGCATATGCACACATTCCTTTCGTAGTTCGTATCTCCTGACCCACCCTATAACCTCCCGCCATCTCATGTACCTCTAACCTCGGAATAGCTGTAACCTGCTGTCTTTGTTTTTGATGTCGCAACACACACGCCGATGGCTTGTCTCCCCAAAGCACCTCCTCTACCCCTGCCTGCACCCTTACCGCTTGAAACCTCTCATTTTGTAACTTCCTCAGTCTCCCCTTGACCTAGACAATTTCATCCATAGGATAGTTGCTCCCCACAGCCCCCTGCCCATAACAACCCCTTAACCTGTCCTCTAAATAATTTGAAAGTCCATATTTTAAATCATTTATACGTTTGCCCACCCCCACATAATATTTCCTAATCCTTTCCTTGGCTACACAATCCCACCATTGCACGACATCTTCCACTCCCTGTGCCTCCTCGCTAAGCTCCTTCCATAGGACAGAAAATCCCTCTAACCCCTCCTCATCACTCAATGCACTTATATTTAATTTCCAGTAACTCCTGTATATTTCCGCAAGCACTTCCTACCCAACCTCCACCAACACTGCTCTATGATCCGACCATGCTACTTCAACAGTTTTGAAAGATCGCACTACAACCCCGTGAGAAAGATACACTCTATCTAACCTCGCTTCATACCCTCTCCTAACAAACATATGCTCTGTCTCCCATGCCTCCCCTTGAATGCGTCCTGTAACCTAATATCTCTCATTAAATCTCTTAGGGTCACCGACACATAGACTGCCCCTTTCGGTTCCGCATCAGCCCGCCTAATAACGCAGTTCCAATCACCTCCTACTATTGCCACCTCCGGTAATGCACGGAAAAAAACACAAGGTCTTCACACACAAACTCCTGCTTCACCTTTACGTTATTCTCTGCAGGTGTATATACGCTAATAAAGGCCACACGTTTGCCCATCCACCAACCATCTACATGCAACACCCTTCCCCCTCCCCCCTCACTTCTCTGCAAAACAAACGGGCTCGCCTCCCTAATTAATATACACACCCCTCCTTTCAAACGGGCAGATGGCAGGGTTACCACCTGAAACCCCGCCACCTCCAACACCCTACCCTCCTTAAAATTGTGCTCCTGAAGGAACACAACATCCACTCTAAATTTATTCAGAAACATTCTAAACCATTCTCTCTTTACACTATTACACAAACCATTAACGTTTACTGTCATACACCAGAGGCCTATTAAAGCTTCCACCCCTGCCTCCTCTCTTTACTCTTTTGGGTCCACTTGTCACCTGCACACTTCCCTCTCCCCCCCCCTTCTTTCGGTGCCTCCTGTCATGGCCACCACAACCTTCACCTTCTGCCCATATTTGCTTCCCAGGCGCTGGCGTTTGGACATCATCTAAATTCGATGCAGCGGCCCTCTTTCTTGTGACAATCGCATCCTCTATAGCTTGGTCTGGGGATGCCTCACAATGTACCTCAACCTCCACTGTACACTGTTGCAATGATCTCGGTGACACCTCGGTCACACTGTCACTCCCGTCTTCCGAATAGTTCTCCTGTTGTTGATGCACCACAGCCATCAACTCGTCTTCTACCACCTTTCCAGGTGCAGCCACCTCCTCAGGCGGTGACAAGGACTTCAGAACCTCAGCTAATTCCTCCTCAATTTCCAACACTTCCTCTTGTACTTTTTGCTCATCTCGATCCTCTGGAAGTGTATCTGGGCCAGGTAACTGGTCAAGGGCCTCACCCTCTCCCCCGGCCTTATGCGCCTCATCCACTATCTCGCTCCATAGACGACCATGCCCTCCTTCACGTCATTGAGCATCACCTGCTTCCTCCGTGTAGAAGTGGGTGCCTCCGCCTCTGGGCCAGGAGCTCGTTGCCGCTTCCCACATGCCGCCGCTATGTGATCATATTCCACACATAGTTGGCATGTACGTCTTTGCCTGGCGTACAACACCATGACCTGTGTCCTGAATTCCTTTAGGTACACATAAGACGGTATGGGTGTCACAATGTCATTTTTAGGTTAAAAGTGCCCTCCGGCAGACCTGTGTAGGCACCCATCACCCACGTACCATGCTGGGCTAAATGAACAGTTCCGTATTCCTCAAAAACTTTTCTGATGTCTGTCTCATCAGCCTCAAAGGGGACAATACGGAGTTTAATCCATGTATAATATCTGGATACATCGATCATCCTGGTTTAGAAAGACACGTAAGCAAACACTATAACATATTTATTAGAAAACGTTTCGGTCCTGGGACCTTGATCACTTCTAACATACAGAGGTAGAAAGACATTATATATAGGCGGAGAGTGAGGTGTGACGCACGCGACCTGAGGAATGTCATAAGAACATAAGAATGGAGAAACACTGCAGAAGGCCCACTGGCCCATGCGAGGCAGGTCCTTATCAAAACAACCTCTGCCTATGATGAGGACGGGTAGACGATGAAATCATGTGACTCCTGTGTTGTTGGGTTGGTGCTGCTTAAGTATCATGTATGCCAATGTTTTTGAAATTTTGTAGTTTCCAGTGTTGCGTTCTATAGTGTCTGTGACGGCGATTAGTGAGGCTTCTAGGCACCGTCGGCGTCTGAGGTCTGGTTCGGTGAGAACGAGTTGTGCCTCATTCCAGTTCATCAAATGCCCCGTGGAGTCTCTGTGGAGGACACATGCGTACCTTACATCGTCTCTGTTAGAGGCATTTCGATGTTCATTCAGGCGGACTGCAAGATCTCTGCCTGTCTCGCCTACATATTTCTTGGGACAGAACCCACAGGGGATAGTGTAGACGCCTGCTGTAGAAGTTAGAGGTGTGGGGCTGCGTACTAATGTCTGAGTCTGCATAGTATAATAGGGGATACATACCCTCTTGGATATAGGAATTTCTGAGGTGCAGGCAGGACACTAATTACAATTGAATATTGCAGGAATTTGCTCCCGGTTGCACGTGGTTTTCTGAGAAGTCCAAAGGGGCTAAGACCTAGCTTAGGGAATTAAAGATCAGGATATAAGCTGCAACACCAAGTAAGTTAGTTCTTTTTACGTGCATGCAGGCGAGTTTTCTTGTAACAACATCATTTTTGTGAAAATCTGTACTATAAGCCACTTGTGAGGCTGAGGTACCCACCTCAGAGCTCGGTGTCAACAGAGTTTGCCAGGGTAGGCGACTCACTTAGAGGCAGCCCACACGGATTTTTTTCACAGGAGCCCTCCGGGAGCCCCTCATACGGGCCCTCTCTCCACTCACCCCTGGTCGCTGCATGCACCATACCATACCTGCCAAAAACATCTCGCAGATCGCAGATCGTATTCCTCTGCCTCAAAGGGTAGGTTTCTGACCCTAACCCAGGTAACATACGTTGATACATCGTGCAGGCATACTTCTACAGCTGCATTTACCACCATTCTCCTTTCTTGAAAGGTTTGTACAATCTTGTTGTAGAAGCCGGCATTCACGAATTTTACGAATATCCTCTTCATTCCATTCAGTGCTACTCCATAAAGTTCCTCATTAGGGATGCCGTAGATGTCACGAAGCATGCAAGGCATCGTAGGTCCATTCAGGGAACCACGGGTAAAATCAACACAGACTGTGTTCAATCTCCGACCTTGTCGTTCCGCCATCTTGTGAAAATGTAGTTCACAATCCGCCGCTAGTTGGGAGCCAAAGCAAGCTCAGAGTGCGTCCTCCCAGCCCGCAGGTTGAGAGACAATGAAAACTCGCTATCACACCAAATTGCCTTACTTTAAATAATACCTCTTACGGCTTATGTTACACTTTACTAAATAATGTCAGTAAGGATACAGGATCTAACAAAAACCAACATAGATATATAATAATTGTGTCACATGACACTGTGGCTGTCTTAATAAGTTGTTAATATGTTAATATACATATATACACAAACATATATATGCCTAGATAATATATATATATATATATATATATATATATATATATATATATATATATATATATATATATATATATATATATATATATATATATATATATATATATACATATATATATATATATATATATATATATATATATATATATATATATATATATATATATATATATATATATATATATATATATATATATATATATATATATACATACACAGATACACATACACACACACACCTTTTATCATGCTTAACACAATAATTGAAAATTTTTGGAACCATGTCTTTTGTCCTTGTATGTACTGTAAAATACACAAAATATGAACAGTATGTAAAACCGACATGAGCTCAAAGTAGTTGGTGTAGCCAACCGCCCATAATACGTTGATTATCCCCTCTTTAGTCTTGCTACTGCACAGGACACTTTACCTTAATAATTCTTTGTTAAGCACAACACTGTAGTGTTGCAATACTGTGCTGCACAAAAAAAAAAAGTTCATGCAACATACCTCTCAAAAACAACACCACGTTTGACATAGCTTTCCAAACCATACAAACTCTGCAGATAACCTTACCTCTTACACTCACCCTCCAATACTTATGTCTCCGCTAAAAAGGAAAACGGTCCCTTAATCTATACTTAGTGTGGCACATTAATGAGTCCCTTTACTTTCTGTATGAGTCCGGAAAAAGTGTTCTCCACTGTTCCCCATAAATGAGTTTATTTCTACATACCATACGATATATTCCTGCCGCAATCGCCCTAATTCTAATCCCCATTCACTGCCTGACCACGGTAGAGTGCGGTTGTGCTCTGCACCCCTCTGCTGTTTGTAGGCGAGCTCCCTTGTCAGTTACCTGGCTGCAGTGGTGTGAAGTGGTGCTGTCACGCCTCTGCTAACAATATAGGTGCACTGTGATTGTCAAGATGGCGGTTAGTCTGAGAAGCTGGATAAATACTGTAGGCATTGAGCTACATAGAGGAACGATAACGCCTAGTTCTGCGCCAGTCTTATTGCCAAAGATCATCTGGGAGACATATGACATACAAGATAGTGACTTGTATGGAGTAGCATTAAATGGAGGCCAAAGAATTTTCGTCAAACTGCTATCGGCAACGGTTTATGAATCGTTAGTCACCAGGTTTCAGGACATAAGTCTAAGCATCACACCAGCTGTCAGTGTAAGAAAGCTAGATGTTTCACGGCATTATACGTGGATCAAGTTATGCAACGTTCCCTTTGAGGCGGACGAGGCGGATATCAGGAAAGTTTTTGAGACATATGGGACGGTGCATTATGCTGAACATTGTACGTGGGCGGCAGGCACCTTTGCTGGTCTGCCAGAGGGTTCTTTCAACCTCAAAATGACTTTGAGGCGCCCAATGCCGTCCTACGTGTATCTACAAGAATTCAGGACGCAGGTAATGGTTATGTACCCAGGGCAACGACGTACGTGCCGCCTATGTGGTGAGTATGATCACATAGCAGCGACCTGTGACAAGCGAAGACGTGTGCCTGGACCTGTGGTGGACGTCGCAGCCCCTGCTTCAAAGGTGGCAGGTGAGGAACAAACATCGGACGGAGGGCGTGGTGTCTAGTGGAGCGAGATAGTGGATCGGGCACACAGGACTTGTGGTTAGTTGGAGTCCCGCCCCCAGCTGCTTGATCAGGTGTCGTCTCCTGTGGATAAGGAGGAGCAGCAATTACAGGAGAAGGTTCTTGAGATTGAGGAGGAATTGGTCGAGGGTCTGAAGACTTTGTCACCGCCTGAGAGGAACGATACATCTGAGTGTGGTGTCATCGGAGAGTCGTCGCTTCCAGAAAGTCAGAGACGTGATATTTTGGGACGTGATGGTGGTTTGGAGTCGTCCGTTGAATCATTAAACCATTCTCAGGTGGAGGTGGAGGTACATCGAGAGGCAACATCTGACCAAGACATGTGCAACATGACTGTCACGAGAAAGAGGGCAGCTATATCAGATTCTGATGACGTCCTAACTCCTGTACAAAGGCCTGGGAAACAGACTGAGGTGAAGTGTGAAGGTAGTGGTGTAGGTGGTGGTAGCCATGATAGGAGGCACTGGAAGAAGGGGGGGGGAAAGAGAGCACTCTGAAGGTGTTAAACTTAAATTCAAGCTCTGGAGTTGTAAAGAATGATGAGAGGGGGCAGGGGTGGAAACTTTAATAGGCCTTAGGTGTATGTCTGTAAATGTTAATGGGTTATGTAGCGGTATGAAGAGAGATTGATTACGTAATTTCCTGAATAAATCTAGAGTGGATGTTGTGCTCCTGCAGGAGCACAGTTTTAAAGAGGGTAGGGTGTTGGAGGTGGCAGGATTTCGGGTAGTTACCCTGCCATCTCCCCGTCTAAAAGGTGGTGTGGGAATTTTAATAAGGGAGACGAGCCCATTTGTTTTGCAGAGAAGCGAGGGAGGAGGGGGAGGGAGGGTGTTGCGTGTGGATGGGTGGTGGATGGGGAAGCGTGTGTCTTTTGTGAGTGTGTATGCGCCGGCAGAAAATAACATACAGATAAAGAATGATTTTGTGTGTGAGGATCTTGTGTTTTTCTTAAGTGCATTGCCAGAGGTGGCAGTAGTTGGTGGGGACTGGAATAGTGTAATCAGGGTGGCTGATGTGGACCCAAAAGGGGCTGGATATATGTCTGTGGCTCTTAGGGATTTATTAAGGGATGTTAGGTTATGTGATGCCTTTGGGGGGGCGGTGTGGGAGACTGAATATACGTTTGTTAGGAGTGGATATGCTGCAAGACTAGATAGAGTGTACCTTTCTCAGGGAGTGGATGTGAAATCTTTCAGTACTGTTGAGGCTACAATGTCAGATCATAGGGCAGTGGTGATGGAGGTTGGGTGGGGGACGCTCGCAGACATATATAGAAGTTATTGGAAATTAAATATAAGTGTGTTAGGTGATGAGGAGGGGTTGGAGGGGTTTTCAGTCCTATGGAGGGAGCTTAGTGTGGAAGAACAGGGAGTGGAGGACATTGTGACATGGTGGGATAGTGTTGCAAAGGAAAGGATTAGAAAGTTTTATGTGAGAGAAGGAAAACGTATTAATAATTTAAAATATGGACTGGCTAACTATTTAGAGGATAGGTTAAGAGGTTGCTATGGGCGGGGGGTGGGTGGGAATAATATTCCTATGGATGAAATAGCTGAAATAAAGGGAAGGTTGAGGGTGTTGTAAAATGAAAGGTTTCAAGCTGTAAGGATGCAGGCAGGGGTGGAAGAAGTGCTTTGGGGCGACAAGCCGTCAGCGTGTGTTTTGCGGCATCAAAAGCAAAGGCAGGCGGTGACAGCTATTCCATGTTTAGAGGTAATGGAGATGTTTGGGAATTATAGAGCAGGGCAGGAGATACGAACCACGAAGGGGATGTGTGCGTATGCAGAGGCTTGGTACGAGAAGTACTGGAAAAATGGGGGGGGGTGACGTGGCGTTAGACAAGGTGTGTACGTATGTGATGTGTAATTTAGGAAATAGTGACAGAAAGGCTTTAGGTGGAATTTTATTTACATTGGACGTTAATACGGGGATTCATGGTTAGGTTATTTAATCATATGAAGAAGGGTAAGTTGGGGAGAAGCAGGCAACAGCAGTTGTAGTGTTGGTCCCGAAGGGCAAGGGGCAGTCCACCCTACGGGAGTACCGAGCCATATCGCTGATGTGTGCAGACTATAAGGTTTTTGCTAAAATTTTAGGTAATAGGTTCAAATGTATTGTGGGGAGGGTGGTGTCAAAATCTCAGTTTGGGTTGCCGGGAAGGTCGATGATTGAAGGACATGGGATACTGCGAAGTTTTGTGGAAGCTAAGGATGGGGGGTGAAGGGGCGGCTTTGTTGGCTCTAGATTGGCAGGGAGCATATGATAGAGTGGAAAGGGGAGCTTTGCAGGTTATTCTTAGGAGACAGGGTTTTGGGGAGGAAATAGTCGAGTGGGTAAATATGCTGTACAAGGGGGTGAAAATGAGGATACAGATTAATGGATGTATGGGGAGTGAGATTGCAATGGGTAGAGGCCTTAGACAGGGATGTCCCATGTCCCAAATACTGTTTGCGTGTTTCCAGGACCCCTTTTATAGAATGGTTGACCGTAGCTTATGTACTCCATGTGAGGGAAGCGGGGAGGGAGGGCCTGGCCGGGTTTAATTAGATATGTTGACGACACCACTGTTCTCATTCGTGAAGGGATGTCAATGGGAGTGTTGGACGAGGTTGTGCAATTATTTGGAAGTGCCACGGGCATGCAGGTAAATAGTGCGAAGTCAAGGTGCATGGGGTTGGGTTCTTGGGTGAGGGGGGTGAGGGGAGATGTAATGTTGTTAAAGAATGGGCGGGGTCTTTAAAGATTTGTGGTATTATTTATAGGGATGACATGATTGCGGCATGGGTGGAAAACTCGGATAGGTTAGTGGAAAGGATCGTGGGGCGTATAGGTGTTTTGAGACCCCAGCACCTAACTCTTGTACAGCGAGTGATAGTTGTAAACATTTTATTGTATAGTAAGATTTGGCATGTCGCAGCTGTGTTCCCAATTACAGGGACAGCGATTGCGAAAATTCTAAGACGGGTGTACAAATTTTTGTGGGGTTCACGTTGTGATTGGTTAAGGAGAGAAGTTGTAATGTTACCCGTAAGTCAGGGTGGGTTGGGGTTGATGGATTTGAGAAGGAGGGCTAAGTGTGTGTTTATTAAATGGGAAGTGTTGCATGAGGGTGTGAACGCGGGGCAGTTGGGAAGGATACACGACAGGCTGGGTATGTGGTATCGAGGAATGGAGTTGAGGGAATGCGAAATCGTATTGAGGGCCGTGATGTTCAAATTCAAATTCAAATTCAAAGTTTATTCTCTATAAGGATTACAATGCTGAGTTTACAGAAATTTGGTTATTGTTTGGTTTAACATGTAGTAAAATTGAGATTACAGAGTCTACCACTAGAACGCTTAGCATGGTCAGGGAACTGAGAAAGGTTCGTATAAGGGATTTGTGTAGGTTGCTTGTAGGTAGGTGCGTTGTCCCAGTTGAGGGTTTGTTCCCCATGTATGCGTGGAAGAGTATTTAGATTTAGTAAAATGATGAGGTGATGTTTCGTTTTCTACATGGGATCCTTCCGTCTGGTGAGATACTACGAAACAGACAGGTTGTAGAGGGTGGGGGTGTGGTATCTGTGTAGGGGATGAGACTGTTCCATGTAGTTTACTTTTGTGAAGGGCTAGAGGAGGTTAGGTGCTGGTTAAGTAGGTTGGTACAGAGGGTGGGTGGCCATGGGGTGTCGGTTCTGCGTGCTTTAAGTGTAGATATGGGTGGGTTAGACGAGGGTGTCATAAGAGCTTTAGATTATATCATGGTAGATTATATATATATGTCGTGGGTGATGAGGGGGAGAGGGGATAGTGAAGAATGAAGGAAGGTTCTTGCTGTAACGTTCTATCGTACGATGTGTCGTAACAGAGATTTGTATGGGAGGAGGTGGCCCGGTGGCCTGGTGGCTAAAGCTCCCGCTTCACACACGGAGGGCCCGGGTTCGATTCCCGGCGGGTGGAAACATTTCGACACGTTTCCTTACACCTGTTGTCCTGTTCACCTAGCAGCAAATAGGTACCTGGGTATTAGTCGACTGGTGTGGGTCGCATCCTGGGGGACAAGATTAAGGACCCCAATGGAAATAAGTTAGACAGTCCTCGATGACGCACTGACTTTCTTGGGTTATCCTGGGTGGCTAACCCTCCGGGGTTAAAAATCCGAACGAAATCTTATCTTATCTTATCAGGCTTTCTCAGAGGGATATAGAATGCTAACGTTAGGGATTCTCGTAAATCTGTGAATGATAATGAGTGAGTGAAGGGGTTTTCATAGGTTACAAGGGAGTCAGGGGGTCACAGCGGGCTCGCCTCCTGGGGGGGGGGCTCGTGAGAGTGTTGTGAATGTGGATTTGGTATGGTTTCCTGTTTTTCATGAAGACTTTATGGCATTACACCTTGTGGTTATCTTGCCAAGTGTGGATGTAGAGCTCAATGGACTCGTTATATCGATATAACACTTTTCAGGAATGTAGGTATGTATATAGTAGGTTTTTTATGTATTATTTTGATTCTTGAGTAATAAGTTCTTTGCGATATGAAGTGTGTTTTAGTTTGTATTTATGTTTCGTGCTGGGTTTTTGCATGATGAGATATACTTATGAACTGTTTTGCTTTGTGCATACAGTGCATCTGACTGATATGGTTTTGTGAAATATTTTGCGTGCATGTGTGTGTGTGTGTGGGCTCACCAATTTGCTCACCTATTTGTGGTTGCAGGGGTCGAGTCCTAGCTCCTGGCCCCGCCTCTTCACCGGTTGCTACTAGGCCCTCTCTCTCCCCGCTCCATGAGCTTTATCAAACCTCGTCTTAAAACTGTGTATGGTTCCTGCCTCCATTACGTCATTTTCTAGGCTATTCCACTGCCTTACAACTCTATGACTGAAGAAATACTTCCTACTATCTCTCTGACTCATTTGTGTCTTCAACTTCCAATTGTGGCCTCTTGTTTCTGTGTCCCCTCCCTGGAACATCCTGTCTTTGTCCACCTTGTCTATTCCACGCAGTATTTTATATGTCGTTATCATGTCTCCCCTGACCCTCCTGTCCTCCAGTGTCGTCAGGCCGATTTCCCTTAATCTTTCTTCATAGGACATTCCCCTTAGCTCTGGAACTAACCTTGTCGCAAACCTTTGTACTTTCTCTAGTTTCTTGACGTGCTTTATCAAGTGCGGGTTCCAAACAGGTGCTGCATACTCCAGTATGGGCCTGACATACACGGTGTACAGTGTCTTGAATGATTCCTTACTAAGGTATCGGAATGCTGTTCTCAGGTTTGCCAGGCGCCCATATGCTGCAGCAGTTATCTGATTGATGTGTGCTTCCGGAGACATGCTCGGTGTTATACTCACCCCAAGATCTTTCTCCTTGAGTGAGGTTTGCAGTCTTTGGCCACCTAGCCTATACTCTGTCTGTGGTCTTCTGTGCCCTTCCCCTATCTTCATGACTTTGCATTTGGCAGGATTAAATTCGAGAAGCCATTTGCTGGACCAGGTGTCCAGTCTGTCCAGGTCTCTTTGAAGTCCTGCCTGGTTCTCATCAGATTTAATTCTCCTCATTAACTTCACATCATCTGCAAACAGGGACACTTCTGAGTCTAACCCTTCCGTCATGTCGTTCACATATACCAAAAATAGCACTGGTCCTAGGACCGACCCCTGTGGGACCCCGCTCGTCACAGGTGCCCACTGTGATACATCATTACGTACCATGACTCGTTGTTGCCTCCCTGTCAGGTATTCTCTGATCCATTGCAGTGCCCTTCCTGTTATATGCGCCTGATGCTCTAGCTTCTGCACTAATCTCTTGTGAGGAACTGTGTCAAAGGCCTTCTTGCAGTCCAAGAAGATGCAATCAACCCACCCCTCTCTCTCTTGTCTTACTTCTGTTATTTTATCATAAAACTCCAGAAGGTTTGTGACACAGGATTTGCCTTCCGTGAATCCGTGCTGGTTGGCATTTATACTCCTGTTCCGTTCCAGGTGCTCCACCACTCTCCTCCTGATAATCTTCTCCATAATTTTGCATACTATACACGTCAATGACACAGGTCTATAGTTTAGTGCCTCTTTTCTGTCTCCTTTTTTGAAAATGGGAACTACATTTGCCGTCTTCCATACCTCAGGTAGTTGCCCAGTTTCCAGGGATGTGTTGAAGATTGTGGTAAGTGGCACGCACAACATATCTGCTCCCTCTCTAAGGACCCATGGAGAGATGTTGTCCGGTCCCATTGCCTTTGAGGTATCGATGTCCCTTAGCAGTTTCTTCACCTCCTCCTCATCTGTATGTTTGTCGTCCAACACTTGTTGGTGTATTCCTTGCTGGTGTCCCCATCTGGTCTGTCCCCCCAGAGTCCTTCCTGTCTCTACTGTAAATACTTCCTTAAATCTCGTGTTGAGCTCCTCACATACCTCTTGATCGTTTCTTGTGAGTTCTCCACCTTCTTTCCTTAGCCTTATCACCTGGTCCTTGACTGTTGTCTTCCTCCTAATGTGGCTATACAGCAGTTTCGGGTCAGATTTGACTTTCGATGCTATGTCGTTTTCATACTGTCGCTGGGCCTCCCTCCTTATCTGCGCATACTTGTTTCTGGCTCTTCTACTAATCTCCTTGTTTTCCTGGGTCCTATGCCTCCTGTACCTTTTCCATTCTTTGTTGCACTTAGTTTTTGCCTCCCTACACCTTCGGGTAAACCAAGGACTCGTTTTGGTCTTCCTATTATTTCTGTTTCCCTTGGGAACAAAACTTTCCTCTGCCTCCTTGCACTTTGTTGCCACATATTCCATCATCTCGTTTACTGATTTTCCTACCATTTCTCTGTCCCACTGAACCTCCTGCAGGAAGTTTCTCATACCTGTGTAGTCCCCCCTTTTATAGTTTGGCCTGTCCCCTTCAGTTCCTGTTACCTTCTCCACTTGTAACTCTACTATATAGTCAAAACTAAGAACCACATGATCGCTAGCTCCAAGGGGCCTCTCATAAGTGATGTCCTCAATGTCTGAACTGCTCAGTGTGAACACAAGATCCAGTCTTGCTGGCTCATCCTCCCCTCTCTCTCTGGTTGTGTCCCTGACATGTTGATGCATGAGGTTTTCAAGTACCACATCCATCATCTTGGCTCTCCATGTTTCGGGACCCCCATGTGGCTCCAGGTTTTCCCAGTCGATCTCCCTGTGGTTGAAATCGCCCATTACCAGTAACTTTGCTCTGCTTGAGTGAGCTCTTCTTGCCACCTCAGCCAGTGTGTCCACCATCACCCTGTTGTTTTCTTCGTACTCCTCTCTTGGCCTCCTGCAGTTCTGTGGTGGGTTATACATCACTCCAATGACTACTTTATGTTCTCCGGACTGAATTGTACCTACAATGTAGTCTCTTTCTCCAATCATGTCCATGCCTTCCATTTCCTCAAATCCCCATTGGTGTTTTATGAGCAGTGCAACCCCTCCTCCCCCTCTACTCCTTCTATCTTTCCTCAGGATCTGATATCCTGTTGGGAAGATTGTGTCTGTTATTGTCTCAGCGAGTTTTGTTTCTGTGACTGCTATGATGTCTGGGGATTTTTCACTGATTCTTTCATTCCACTCCTCATGTTTATTCGTTATTCCATCCGCGTTTGTGTACCAAACCTTTAGTTTCTTTTCTATCATTGTGGTCATGCAAGAATATTGGGGTTGGGGGAGCGAGAGCCTTGGTGGGAGCCTATATGGGGCTGTGGTGTAGGTGGGGTTTGTGTTGATGGGGGTGGGGTCAGAATGCCCATAACGGACAGCTGTTGGGGTGAGGTTTGTGATATGGGGGTTTTTGGCAGAGGG